>NC_056744.1:394778471-394980740 GCF_019279795.1 Protopterus annectens
TGTGTTCTTTTTTCTGGCAGGAATTGAGCTTGTAATTGAACTTGTAAGTCAGTGCTGTGTTCCACAAGGACATTGCTTGCCTGCATAGAGGGTAGGAGTGTGTACCCCCTTGTTTGTTTATGTACCACATTACTGTGGTTTTGTCTGTCTTTAAGCTGTACTGTGGTTTTGTCTGTCTTTATGATAAGCTGTCCTGGATGTAAGAGGTCCTTGAAGGCTGTAAGAGCATTTTGTACAGCTAGCATTTCTTTTTGATGTGCAGATTTCTTTGATCTGCTGTCCATATGCCTTGAACGCACAGTCCTGCCATGTGTGCCCCCCAGGCATAGCCCGGTGCATCTGTTGTCATAGTTTGCCTGGCTGGGGGTAGGGTGAAAGGCTGACCTTTGTTGAGGTGACAGGCCTGTGACCACCATAGAAACTCCTATTTAAGGCAGGGAATGAGATTTATCATTGTTTCCAAGCTGTGGCTGTGTTGAGTCCATACGCTTTTTAGGTACCATTGTAATTTTATCATATGCAGTTTTGCAAATGGTAGTAGTAGTATGCAAGATGCCATGAAGCCCAAGGCCTGCAGAATTTTTCTTGTAGGGAGTTGGGTCTTTGTTGCCATTGCCATTGTTCTGAAGTATTGAGTTAATTGTAGTGTGTCTGGCGTCATATAAGCCTTCTGGGCCGTTGTATTCAAGCTGGCACCCAGGAATGTCATTTTGTGAGGGTACTAGTTTTGATTTATTTTCGTTTATTGTGTACCCTAGGCAACTTAGAAGATGTTTTACAAAGTCTGCAGTATGCAATTACTGGTGCCAGGCATTTTGTGAAGACCCTGGGCGCAGTACATAAGCCAAAGGGCAGTGCAGAGAATTGGTAATGTGTTGATCCTGCAATGAAACGGAGGTATCTTCTGCAATTTTGTCTGATAGGGACATGCAGGTATGTCTCCTTGAGGTCCAACGTTACTAGCCAAGCTTTCTTGCCCAACATGGGAAGAAGCTGCTGTTGTGTCAGCATCCTGAATTTGGGTACTTGCAAGAAGGTGTTTAAAATTGAAAGGTCCAGAATGGGTCTCCAAACATTGTCCTTTCTGGGGACTAGAAAGAGCCTTGAGTAAAATCCTTGGCCTTGCTCCTGTGTAGGTACCAGTTGAATGGCTCATGTCCATGACAGCTGTAATTTGTTTTTGTGCCTCTGCCCATTGATTTTGTGGCAGGTTTGGCATTCCTTTTATCCTTGGCAAGGTGTGGAAATGGAATCTGTATCCGTGTGAGATAATGTCTAGGACCCATTTGTCCTTTGTGACAATGCGCCAGTTGTCTGCAAAAAGTGGTAATTTTCCTCCCATTGGCAGTTTGAGGTTTAAGTCATTGTGTTTGCCTACTAGTGGTTTGGGAACCGTCTTCTCCTCCCTTCTATGTTGTAGTGCCCCATTGCCGAGGTTTGTAAGAGATTTGTACTTGTCCTCTGCCCCTTGGGCGCCTGTATTTACCCCTCTGTGGTCTGTCAGAAGCTGGAAAGGACCAATATTTTGTTGGCCAATTTCTGCTGAAGCGTGGGGGCTGTACCTGTAAGAAATCTTTGACCGTCTGCATAGATTTCGCCTTATCCTCCATTTTCTTTAAAACCTCCTCTGCTTTAACCCCAAAAAAGACATCCTGCTGTAAGGGTGCATCCAGTAACTTTGCTTTAACATGATCAGGCAGAGATTGTTCCTTTAACCAAGCATGCCTACGTGTAACAGACCCAGTAACAGCTGCTCTAGAGGAAGCTTCCAAGGCATCAAAACCACATTGTAAAGAATGTTTGCCCACCTGTTCAGCTGCATGCAATATATCTTGCATTTCCTTGAATTCAGACTGTTGAGGGTGCGTGGCCATCTTTTGTTTTATTTGAGACATTAGGAATTGCTGGTATTTAAGTATGTGAAATTGACAATTTAGTGCTCTCATAGCCAGAGTAGTTGAGGTGTAAACCTTCTTCCACCTCCTATCTAGTGCTCTGGAGTCCCTTTCTGAGGGGGGGGGGGGACCCTGATCAAAGAAATCAATTCAGCCATTTTAAGCATCTGTTTCTTAGGCATAGGGCCTTGACCTGGAGACTGAAGTGTAGGCTTTATTGGTTTTAGTGGAGTCTTAACTTAACATAAAATTTTATGGTGAGGGTAGTCGGTCTGAAGACACCTTCAGAAAAGAAACCGAAGGTGTTTCTGCAGCAACGGCTTCCTCTACTGCAATGCCGTCGGTAGGGCCTAAGGAAAATGGCTGCATCGTCCTAGAACTCTCTGCTGGGGGATCCAAAGTGGTCTGGGGATCCAATTCAGCGGTAGCCAGGGGCTGCGTATTCGCCTCACTGAAAACCAAAAACCGGCGACCTGCCCAGCCGAGGCCTCGGAGTCTGGCTTGGATCTAGGCTGCCTGTCTTTATCCTTGTGTTTTTTTATGAACGCCGGTAGTCGGTTGCTCAGACGGCATAGTGTAATTAAATTTTCTACCAAAGTAGTGTCGTGAGAAATCAGAGTCGCTTTATAGTTCGCTTATTGAACCTAGCACAAAACTGACAACCAGTGATGTCGTGGTCTGGGCCTAGGCAAGGTATACAGAAAGAATGAAAGTCCTTAGAAAAAGTTAACAATTGCATTTCTTGTGGGAAGCAAATACCTCCTGACATCGGACTGAGGCAAGAAAAGGTTCCCCAAGGTTCCCCAATGAGGTACTTAGCTTTGAAGACTTCGGACTGAAACTATTCGAAAATCTCAGGTGTCGGCCGACCGGCACTTGCGAACTGCTTCTGCTTCGGGCACTGCGCGGCAAGACAGACAGAAGAAAATGGCGCCGGATGCCTCTGATATACCCCTGGCGCTCCGATGTCAGAGAAGAAGCGACAGCAACCGACGCCGGACCAAGACTTTGGAATTCGAGCCGACTGCGGGACCGCCTGATGGCAGGATAACCCAAGTGTGATGACTGCAGCAGGGTAACACGATGAACATCATAGTGATTCAATCGGCTGAGATCCAGAATGGGCCTCAGGTCCCCTGTTCTTTTCGGCACCAAAGAGTTGTGAGTAAGCTCCTGATCCGATACTGTCTGAGGGGACTGGTCGGATGACTCCTTTTTCTAGCAGCTTTGAAACCTAGTGCTGCTTGATCCCGTTGACTGGGTGGAACGTCTGGGATTCTTTTGACTGGAGGGGGCGTTGATAAAAAGGGGATGGTGTAACCTGCGGTAACTATTCGAAGCACCCAACGATCCTGGGCGATTCTTTCCCAGGCTTTCGGATGCAACGAAATTCGGCCCCCGACTGGCTCCGGAACAGCACAGTCGGGCAACGCCTCAGGAACGCTAAAAAGAAGACCCACAAAAGGAATTGCGGTCTCCCGAGTTGCGGGGGCCTCCTCTGCCTCTAGGGCGGCGGCTTCCAGAATAATTTCCCCCTCCTCTGCCTCTGGAGGGGGACTCGCCTTGAGCGGTAGGGAAAGACCTCTGACTTCTTGAACCACATTTTCCCTCCTCTCTGAGCCTTGGGTTAAGGCCTAGAAGGAAGAGAGAAACGGACCCCTACGGCAGATAGGGTCTTGCCCTCCTGTTCGCATCTGGTGAGGGTGTCTCACTTTGGTCCCGAAGAGTGAGGACCCATCAAAGGGGGAGTCGGTGAAAGAAGACGTAAAGGCCTCCGCGAAATGACACAGGTGCATCCAGGCTTGCCTTCCGAGTGCTACAACTGAGCTAGCTGCCCTACTCGCCCCTTTGGCTGCATAGGATATGAGCCTCATGGATGAATTGACAATGGACCCAAGGGTAGACAACTGGGCGTTGACAGTCTGTGCTACCACCTCAGGCATGTTACCCGTCAGAGTGTCTCCTAGCTCCTTAAGGAGATCTCTCTGGAGCCGAGTAAATGTAAAGGTCGCTAAAGACAGGGTACGCTTCCTGGACCAGTCCATACTCCTGGACTCCTGGACCAGTCCATACTCCTGGACTCCTGGACCAGTCCATACTCCTGGACCAGTCCATACTCCTGGACTCCTTGTTAAGAGGATGGACGGAAGAGGAAGCCTCTGCAACTTCCTGCTGAGTGGCTGCCGCCACTACCAAGGCATCTACGGAAACCCCTTTGGTCAGGAACTCTTTCCCCGGGGGGGAGCAGAAAGAAGCTTATTTGGACGTCTGGGCACCGGTTCCATGGAATCAGGGGTCTCCCACACCCTTCGACAAATCAAATCCTGGAGTTCATCGAAGGGTGGAGACACCCAAGAGGCGGAGGATTGAGCTCCGAAGGCCTTGAAGAATACAGACTCCTCCTCAGAGGGGGTCTTGGAAGGCCAGCCGCCTCTCTGCCTCAAAATCTCCAGGATGTCGGAGAAAGACATCGGAGGATGACTTAGGGGACCCCTCAGACTCCTCGAGGTCTGTATCGAAGTGAGGGACTCGTCCTGGGAGTCTGTGTGCTTCCTCTTGCACAACTTTTCTAGGGGGCTCCTCAAGCATCAACCCTGAGGGGCCCTCCAAGTTGGGGACCGCTCATGGGGGTATCCTCAGACCTTCGGGCTCTGCCATCCACGGACAGGGGTCTCAGAGGCTCTAGCTGGGGTGTAGGGGGAAGGAGTGACCGGATTTGGGTGATGTAACTGACTATCTGGCCAGTGCGCTACTCATGGCCTCGAAGGCAGGTCCCCCCGAATCAGAGGACCGACCCGACTCAGAGACCACAACCAGAGTCGGGGTTCCCCGAGCCGAAGCACTGAGAGGGAGACTGGGAACCGACAAGAGTCCAGAGGTATCCCCTTCGGGTCCAACTGAGGAAACAAGAGTACTGAAACCAGAGGACGGAATCGACATGGTTGGAGCAGACGTCTGCTCCGATAAACTCGCAAGGGGTATCGGAGCCGACAAGAGAACATCACTCTGCGCGGAGCACTCCAGCTCCAACGACCTAGGGGTGCTCGGAGGAGGAATCATCGGTACAAGAATAGGGAATGGCTCCGGAGCAGACTGGGCTGGAGCAGAGAACAATTTTGCTAACACCGGCGACTGCAGGAGCCTCTGGACCACCCTATCCACATCCAAATCAGACAGCCTAGAGGATTTGGAGGAAATGGAGGGAGATTGGGATCTCCTACTCGGACACTCAGGCCTAACACTGGGTGACCGGCTCCGAATAGGTTCCAATAATATCGGGGCCGAGGTAGACTCCAGTACAACGGATACCTTCTGCGGCCCCAGACAATGGAACCGAGGAGGCAGTATCCACTTTCAAAACTTTCTCCGGGAGCTCCGAAGAGACAGATGGAACCAGAGATCTTTTCTTGGCCTTGGAAGTCTTAGACTTAGTACTAGAAGAGTCTAAGGACTCCTCAAAAAGAAGGTTTAACCAGGCCCTTCAAAATCAACTTATTTTTTTCTTTCCTGCAGTACCCTCGGGCTAAAAGCGTGGCAAAAACTGCAGGACTCTTGCAGGTGAAAAGCACCAAGACAATAAACACAGAGAATGCCCATCTGTGATGGACATCTTGTAGCCACATTTAGAGCATTTCTTAAACCCAGAGGATTTATGCTCTTTCTGCTCTTTAGACATAACAGTACACAGCACCCACTCAACAGACAACTACAGACACGAAAGGAAGGTGGGAAAACCAAACCAAGAACAACCAAAGAAACTCTAATTTAAACATTTCTTTGGAGCAGCAAGGAATCTAACTACAGAGAAAACAAAAACACAATTTTACACACACACAAAAAAAAAAAACACCGGAGAGGACTAGGTCCTCTAATTTAAACGGGCCTAGCCCGCCAAAAGAGGGATACCACAAAAAAACCCACAACTCGCTCACACAGTACACTCACAAAGAAAACTAGCTATTAAAATAGCTTTTTACTAGAAACAACTAGAAACAAACTGCTAAATACTTATGAAAAGTATAGAAAAAAGAAGTTATGTTCTTACCATAACATTCCATGTGGAGTGTTCATCTCGCCTTTGTTCTTACACACGGGTTCGGAGCCGATCCTCGGCTCCGAGTCGGCCGCATAGCAAAGCTCTGCATCTTAGAGAAGCTCGAGACCAGGCTATATCCCACAATCCTCCCTGCCATTACTCAGATCTAGTTTGCAAGCAAATCAGACTAACAATAAACCTGAGGTGCTAAGGCTACATACCGCCACAAACATTCATAGACACTATCTCACTGATAAATTAAAGGGTAAATATACCCAATGAGGTAACAGGCAATATACCTGGAAGAAGTAAAGACATGCGGACCAGACTCTAGCCCTACTCGTTCTTCCAAACATGTGAGTGAGGGAAGGGGGGGGGGAT
This sequence comes from Protopterus annectens, assembly GCF_019279795.1. Lineage (NCBI taxonomy): Eukaryota > Metazoa > Chordata > Ceratodontiformes > Protopteridae > Protopterus > Protopterus annectens. Next base: position 394,784,784 of record NC_056744.1, read on the forward strand.
GTAAGAACAAAGGCGAGATGAACACTCCACATGGAACGTTATGGTAAGAACATAAACTTCTTTATGTGAGAGTGTTCAATCTCGCCGTTTGTTCTTACACACGGGTAGCGTCCCTAGCTCAGTCACCCTGAGTGACTCATGGAAGAACGTTCCTGAGCACAGTGGAACCAAAAGATGTCCTGTCTTTGGAGGCTTTGTCAACTTTATAATGAGTGATGAAAGTATGTGGTTTAGACCACGTGGCTGCTGCACAAATAGTGTCCAAAGGCAGACGAGCTGCATGAGCCAAGGAAGTGGAAACGGATCTAGTAGAATGGCCCTTAGGTTTGGTGGGCAAGGCCTGATTCGACTTAGAATACACAAAAGCTATACAATCAGTAAGCCATTTAGAAAGAGTACGTTTTGCAACTGCCATGCCCTTTTTATTGTCTGCAAATGCAACAAAAAGTTGATCTGTTTTTCTGTAATCCTTAGTCCTGTCCAAATAAAATCTTAGCTGTCTGTGGACCTCTTAACTTGTGCAGCATATATTCCAACTTGCTGGTATGATTTTTGAAGAAAGTAGGGAGTTCAATGGACTGATTAATATTTATGACAGAACATACCTTAGGAAGGAAAGACATGTTTGTTCGTAAAGAAACTATCTGGGTGGAAAATTAAGTAAGGTGGTTTAATTGATAGTGCTTGCAGCTCTGACACTCACCGAGCTGAAGTAACTGCTACAAGAAAAAGAGTCTTCCACGACAAAAACTTCAGAAGGCAAGAAGAGGCTGGTTCGAAGGGTGGCAACATTAGTTGCGACAACAACAAATTTAAATTCAATGGGAATAAAGGGTCTCTGACGGGCGGTCGAAGATGGAAGGAACCTTTCATAAAAGCCTTACAAAGCTTGTGGGACATAATAGAAGAACAGTCCTCACCAACATGGAAGTTGGATATGGCCGCCAACTGTACTCTTAGTGTGGAAGTAGAGGCTCCTTCGTGGAAAAGGATGGATAGAAACTCTAGAACTTTATGTAAAGGAGCAACCAGGGGGTCCAAGTGTTGGCTAGATGCCCAGTACACAAAGCGTTTCCATTTACTCCTGTAGAGTTTTGTAGTGGAAGCCTTATGAGAGGCAACCAAAATGCGTTGAACTGCCGGAGAAAGTTTATCAGACCTGGCTAGGCGGGGAAGTGGAACAGCCAAGCTGCTAGTTTGAGAGATAGAAGAGACGGGTGAGGAACTCCCGACGAATGTGTCAGATCTGGTACTGGGTCCAGGAACCACGGTTCCTCTGTTTGATGGGCTCGAAGAAAGGGGAACCATATCTGTCGAGGCCAGAATGGGGCTATGAGTATAACTGTCCTTTCCAGGTTCATGGACTTCTGAAGAAATTTGGGAATCAAGGGGGTAGGTGGAAATGCATATAGGAGACCCGGGGGCCAATCGTGTATCAGTGCGTCCCTGGGGACATCCCCTGGAGGGGGTAGAAGGGCAAAATAGCTTCTGCATTTTGTATTCATCGGGGAGGCGAATAGATCGCAGCAAGGCTGGCCCCATTTGCGGAAAATTCTTTCCGCCGCCTGTAGTTTGAGGGACCACTCGTGAGAACAGGATGGCTCTGCTCAACCTGTCCGCAATGACGCTGGATGACCCCGGGATGTGCGTTGCTATCAGAAAGCGACCAGTGGACTCTGCCCATTGCCAAATTCTCATGGCCTCTCTGCATAATGGGTAAGATCTGGTTCCCCCTTGTTTGTTTATGTACCAGACTACAGACATGTCTGTCTGAACTGCTACTGTTCCTAGAGGTAGGAGGGTTTGAAACTGTTGCAACGCCAAGAACACCGCCCTCATTTCCAGAACATTTATGTGCAGGTTGTACTCCATGTTGGACCATTCCCCTTGGACTGTTCTTCCCTGAAAAAGTCCCCCACCCTATCAGAGAAGCGTCCGTGGTTATCGTGGCCGTCTGATTCGGTAGAACAAATGGACGACCCATAGTGATATCCTGACTGAACACCCACCATGAGAGGTCTCGCTTGCAAGAATCTGTTATCAGAATCTCGTGTGTTAGGGGTAACTGCTGGAACGACCACTGCGTGAACAGCAGCCATTGGAGGAGCCTCATGTGCAATCTCCCCATAGGAACTGCAATCAGGGACGCTGCCATGAGTCCCAAAACCTTCAACACCAATTTGGCCGGGGTTTTCCTGCATTGCAGTAGAAGAACCTGTTCCTTGAGGGATGAAGCCCTTACTTGAGGGAGCTTTACCAGTGTTAAGCGCGTATCTAGGTCTGCTCCGATGAATGAAATATGCTGTGAGGGCAGTAAGGCAGACTTTTCAAAGTTTATGGAAATCCCTAGGTGGGAACAAAGGTTGACTGTATAGTCTCTGGCTTGTATGAGGCGAAGCTCGGTGGTGGCGGTGAGGAGCCGGTCATCCAGATAGGGAAACACCCGGAATCCTAGACATCTCAAGTGAGACGCTACCACGGCCATGCATTTGGTGAATACCCTGGGGGCTGAGGAGAGTCCAAAGGGCAGGGCTCGAAATTGAAAATGACTGGCTCCCAGCCGGAAGCGCAGGTGATCTCTTAACGGTCTGGCCATCTTGATGTAGTAGTACTCGTCCTTGAGATCTATCGAGCACATCCAGTCATCCTTCTGCAAAAATGGAAGGATCGATTGAAGCATGACCATCCGGAACTTTTCCTTCTTCGCGAAGGTATTGAGATTGCTGAGATCCAAAATGGGTCTCCAGTCCCCTGTCTTTTTTGGAACTAAAAAAAATCTTGAGTAAGTTCCGGATCCTTTTTGGTCCGCCGGGACTGGCTGAATGACTTTTTGAGCAGCTTTGAAATTTCTATTGCTGCTGGGCCTCGCAGACGGGGTGGCACATCTGGAAACCTTCTTTGTTGGGGTGGAGTTGACAAAGGGGATTTTGTAACCTCTGGTTACAATGCTTTTTACCCAGGAGTCTGAGGTGAGAGTTAGCCAGGCCTGTGGGTATAAAGCCAAGTGACCCCCGACTGCCTCCAGAGCAGGACAGTCTGGCCCCCATTCAGGAGTGCTGGAAAGGCTTACCAGGGATAGGATCCCTGTCGCCTTGGTTCTGCGGACCCCCTCTGCCGCCGAGGCGACGTCTTCCATGTCTGCCCTCCCCTCTGCCTCGGGGTGTGTGTGTGTGTGTGTGTGTGTGTGTGTGTGTGTGTGTGTGTGTGTGCGTGTGTGTCACTGTGTGGCCTGGAAAGATCCCAGAGTTTTACGGAACCACATTTTTCCGCCTCGTTGCCCTTTGGGGTACGGTCTAGATGGAACGGAGAAACGGACTCCGACAGCAGACAGAGTCTTTCCTTCTTGCTCACACCGAGTTAATGTCTCTCACTTTGGGCCCAAAAAGAGCGGCACCAAAGGAGTCGTTGGCGAAGGAAGACTTGAAGGCTTCCACAAATGACCACAGCCGCATCCAGGATTGCCTTCGTAGAGCAATCGCTGAAGCTGCGGCTCTACTCGACCCTTCAGCCGCATACGAGATGAGCCTCATGGACGAGTTCACTATGGAGGTAAGGGTGTTAAGCTGTGCTGTTACCTTATCTGAAACAGCAGCATCTGTGTTACCCTGGAGGGTATCTCCCAGCTCCTTGATGATATCCCTCTGTAGACGTGCAAAATGTGTCAAATAGTTTAGCGAACGCATGGAAAAAGTCGCTGAACTAAAAACGCGCTTCCCGTATCTGTCCATAGTCCTAGAATTCTTATTAGGAGGATGAACAGAAGAGGAAGACTCAGACATCTCCTTTTTAGTGGCTGCAGGCACCACCATAGCGTCAACCGGGACTCCTTTGGTGAGATTAGCCTTGTCCTGGGGAGCGGCAATAAATTTGCTTGGTTTGAGGGACTGGTTCCACTGTGTCCGGTGTCTCCCACGCCCTTCGAGCAATCAAATCCATTAACTCATCGAAGGGCGGAGTAACCCAGGAGGTAGAAGGTTGAGCACCAAAAGCCTTCAGCAACACCGACTCGTCCTCAGTGGGGGCTAGGGACTGCCAATCACCCCTCCGTTTTAAAATCTCCAGGATGTCTGCAAATGAGACATCCTCAGAGGGGGATTTTGGGGACCCCTCTGACTCATCCAAGTCAGTGTCAGAAGTTAGAGATTCCTGTGGGGAATCTAAGTGCCTCCTCTTGCACAATCTTTTCCTCGGAACCTCATCGGAGGGGGATTCCGGTGAGGCCTCCGAGGAACAGGGGGCACCCTCTGGGGATGGCTGAGACAATGGTGCTCCACGCTTTGGATGTGTCGTGGGAACAGAAACAGAGAGTGGCTCCTTAGGGGAGGGAAAAGACGCCTCCGATGAAGTGGTTGTAGACAAAACCTTCCTCATAAGGTCAAAAACCCCTGAACCTTGGGTCGAGGACTCCCCCGGTTCCGAAGAACATGGAAGAAACCCAGACACTGGGCCCATGGGTCTCGACCCAGAGGACTGAGCCGAGCCAATCTGCGCAGAGGCCCCGAGAGGGAGAGTCGGCACCGAAAGGTCGGTACGACTCTGTCCCGGAACCAAGGAGAGATCATTGACTTCGTGACTCACCTATAGGTTCCGAAGGAGTTGAGGTCAATGGTGTCGATCGTGCAATGGACGGTTTCGGCACAGAGGGCTCCACTATCATCGGCTCATCCTCTTCCGGCTCCGAAGACTGGATGGGTCTCGAAGGAGGACCTGTTGGAGATAAGGGAAGGCCTTCTAGTTCGACACCAATTGGGAGGAAACTGCAATCAACTTGGAAAGGGCCGTGTTCTCCATAAGTTTCTGCACGACACGATCCACATCAGTATCGGATAACGGTCTGGAAGATCGGGTCGAAGGGGCCGAAGATGGCACAGACCGAAGAAGGAAAGGTGGCGGTAGCTCCGACACCGGTTCCAAGACCTGGGGCTCACTGAGATAAACGTTCGACGCTCGGCCCCGAAGTCTGTGGAACCGGCGAACGAACTTTAGAAGATTAACTCTGAGCCGATGACATGGGCTCCGACATCTTTGACCCCTTCGAGGACTTAGAAGCCTGGTCAGACTTGTCTAAGGCCTCCTGGAAAGCAGGCTTAAGAAGTCCCCTGTCTAAGTTTCCTGCGTCTATCTGTCATGACCCTCCCACTGAAGGAATGGCATATAGAGCAATCCTCTTGCAAGTGGAGAGGGCCAAGACAGTAGACGCAGGAAGTGTGGTTGCCAGTGATGGACATTTTCTGCCCACACTGCCAGCTTTTAAAACCAGACTTGGCTTTCTCAGACATAAGCAAAAAACACTTACTGTAAAGAGAAAATTCAAACACTAGCTATAATTAAGAGGAAAAAAAAAAAAAAAATTAATATATATATATATATATATATATATATATATATATATATATATATATATATATAGCTATAGGTTATAGAAAGGTAGGCCCCAAAGGGAAACCTATAAAAGAACTAACCACACACACACACTATAGTAAGGTCAGAAACTAAATTCTCAATAACTATTAAGAACTATAATAACTTTAAAACAAAACAATAACTATCTTATCTGTCAATAACAAGTTTTCTCTGGTCCGAGCTCTCTTATCGATGTGACCCATTGCAGCGGCAAACTAGATCAGAGTAATGGCAGGGAGGATTGTGGGATATAGCCTGGTCTCGAGCTTCTCTAAGATGCAGAGCTTTGCTATGCGGCCGACTCGGAGCCGAGGATCGGCTCCGAACCAGTGTGTAAGAACAAACGGCAAGATTGAACACTCTCACATGGGTACTTAGCCACAGCCAAGCGAGACCATGTCCTAACTCTACGAGCGGCAAACGAGATCTGGGGCTAGGGCGAGGTGCATCTTGGGATACCGGGTTAGCCCAGCTAATTAGAGACTTTGTGCTAGAAAATAAGTTGGCAGAGTCTGAGCCGATTCTCAACTCCGAACCAGTAAGTAAAGAATGTGGCGAGATAGGACCACAACATCTCACCTTGCTGCCTGGAAACAGACGGATGCTTTAGTAGTCTCAAATACCTGAGCTAACATTTCTGAAGAACATGAATGTAGTGGCTTTTACCCTAAAGTGCACCCTAGCTGAAGCCCCCAGTGGCTTGTTACCATGACAAGTATGCCAACTGGTTGGAGACAGCTTAAACTCTTGTCTCTTGTAGATCACCTTTGTTTCTGGTAACGTAATACCAGTGCTACTAAAAGCCATCCAAAGATGTAAAATCCATTCCCAAAGGTTATGCAAAAGCCCAAGAAGCGACTCTCTCTTGGTATTCTTTAAAACATGAATTTGAACTGAATGACAGTTGAGTTCAGTTAGAATTCATACATCACGTTTAACTAAAGAATACCAAAAGAGATTCACTGCTTGGGCTTTTTGCATGACTTCAAGTTCCGATTATACTTTTAGTTTTGGGTGACTATGGTCACTTGACTATCTGCAGTTGCTCTGACCATTTCCTAATCCTGAGTGCCAAGCCCTAAATTCTATTCCCAAAGGTTATGGGAAAAGTTAGCCGCTGAATTCTGTGTGTGCCACCTCATGTTTAGTGGTGATTGGATTATCCTCTCTAGGAATACCAGAGAGTTCCCCGCCAATAATGACTTCCAGCTCTTAACACCCTCCTAGCAAACATCACAACTAAAGCAGGGATTTTCAGAAAAGAACTTTAAAACACAGATGCATGGAGCTCAAAGAAAGCCATGGGGTTTCAATGGCCAACTTTACATCCCAAGAAAGTGTCTATCTCTGTGTGTGGGGTTGTTGCTGACTTACTGTTCAAATCTACGTGCAGTACCCCTTCAGAAACTGCATTACCAAGCAATGGCCCAAAAGCAACAAATATATGGGGAGGCACACTACAAAGGCAAAATATCCGCTTTGGTGGAGCAGTAAGAGGGACATTTCTCAAAGACCTCTGTAAATACTGCAAGACATGTGGCTTTACACACTCCTTAGGAATACACCTCAGTGCACAAGAACCTTTTGGTCAAACAATCCTAGTGTTTGGCTTCCTGCAGAGTGTTAATCTTCAGACAACCTGCCCTTAAGTCATCAGGTCGAAAGGATCCATTCAGCTAGTTTAGGGGTACTAGTGTTCCCATGTCTTGAGTTAGCAGGGTGCAGTGCTACAGCAGTAAGAATCTAGGCTAGCAAATACCATTGTTACCTATGCCAGAGGCAAGCCAGTAGTAGGATCGCAGCCCAATCCATTAGTAGAACTTGCGCACTTACCATAACTTGGCATCCATGTTGTCCAACTTACTTGGCAACAATGTTGTCCAACTTTATTCTTCCCTACCCTTGGATCGCAAGTCTTGAAGCGGCTGAACCGAATCAAAGCCTTGAGTTCCTCCCTCTCCCCATAAAGCCTCACTTTTCCTATAACCCCCCTGGATAGAGTTTGCTGCCCTAGTTACAGTAACCTACACGTACACCAGTAGAAAAAAAAAAAAAACTAACTGGAGCTCAAACTAGGAGCTTATGAGTTCCTACATACTCTAGATTGCTCTCAACTGTTTAGGTTGGGGGATGGACGGACAGGACGCGAGGAAGAAGCTGCCAAATTAAGGTAAACAATTTCTAATCTGATGTCCATTTCATTCTTCCCCACTCTTGGATCAGAGTCCTCAGCTACGTCAATCTTGGGTGGCCCTCAATGAAGGATATGCCTGAGCAATGCAGAGCCAAATGATGCTCTGTTCCTAGAAATAATGTCCAATTTATAATGAGACAAATGTAGGAGACAGACCAAGTCACTGCTGCATAAATTTAGTCAACAAGGGTCTTAGCTGAAAAAGCAGACAAGACAGACATCAACTGGTAAAATGAGCTTTTGGGGGACAGGGAAGTTGTATTTCTATTGTTTACTCTGAATGGCATGCAATCAATCAGTAATCCACTTTGCTAGAGTAATTTTGGACACTGCCTGACCTAATCGATTAGGTGAAAAGGAAATAGCCGTTCAGACTTTCTATGCTGTTTCAACCTATTCAGACAGGAATGCAACTGTCTATGCACATCCAGTAAATGCGGCACATACTCACCCTAGTTGAAATGATTTGGAAAAAATACTGGCAAATGAATGGCTTGGTTAATATTAGTCTCTGTAGCAAATTTAAGCATAAAGGTAGGATCTGTTCTTAGGGAAGCCCCATCTTTTGAAAAAGTGTAATGTAAGGTGGTTTGGATGATAAAGCCTGTGGCTCAGACGCACTTTTTGCTGAAGGGAAGGTCACTAGGAATACTTTTCCCAAGACAAATTTCATATCACAGGAACTCACAAGCTCAAATGGTTTTGAGTAAGGCCGTGCCGTGAAGCACAACGGCGAGATCCCAAGGCGGGGAGAGATCTTTCATTTGAGGTCTAAGTAGAACTCCTTTCATGAAAGCTCTAAACCTGGATGTTTAGGTGCAAAACGAAAGAGCATTGCTTTTTCCTACATGAAAATTTGCAACTGCTGCCAGTTGCAACTTTATGCTGGAAAAACTATGACCATCTTGAAAAAGTGAACTTAAAAACATAAGTATATCCGAAGTAGAAGAGGAAACAGATCAGTATTCTGTTTCTATGCCCAAATTGAAAATCTCTTCCATTTGCTACTGTAAACCTTCAGTAGAAGGCCTCTGGAACCAGAGAGGTGCTGGACTTCGCAGAATCACTGGAAGGGGAAGTACAGTTGTGAACACATCACAAATGTAGATGTTAAGAGTGTATTCACTGTTCCAGTCATCACACTTTGTTTATCTGCCTGCAGGTAGTCCTCAGTCAGCCCGAATACCAGAGACTTAGTATTTCTGTGTCGAATGCTGTTGCTCCAGGATTGACGTCAGGTCCTCAGAGGTATAAAAACAAGAACCAGACACCATTACATCAGTTTTTCTTGCCCCAAAATGACAGGAGCCCTCCCCAAATAGGAAGCCAAGTTATGGTGGGGAAAGACCACCAGTAAAAAAGTAAATACCAATATCAATTCCTCTGAAAGTGGAGAGTAATAGCCATAGAGAGGAGAAGGGGGGAACTTGGGGCTGAAGGGAGGGAAACCAGGACTACAACAGTGAATACACTAACATCTATATTTATGGTAAGTGTACACAATTGTACTATGTTCTTAGTGTTTCACTGTTGCAGTCATCACACTTGGTGGATTCCCAACGCTGAAGAAGGGTGGAGGCAGTCAAGAAGAGCTGGGGCTGGCTAGTATGCCTTGCAGTACTGCTGTTGCAAAACCTGCCCTGGATTTGGGAAAGATAGGTAGGTGGTAATGCTTGGTGAAGGTGTGTACAGAACTCCAGGTAGCAGCTTCAAGGATGTCCCTGGTAGGGACTCCCCTGAGAAATGCTGTAGAGGTAGAAGTTGCCCCAGTGGAATGTGTTCTGACCCCCGAGGGGTTGGTTTCCCATGGTGCTTGTAGGAGAAATGGGTGCAGTGTGCTATCCATTTGGAAACTGTTTTGAAATGGCCTTTCCCTCTGCCCCTATTGTAAAGCTGACTAGCAACTGGTCGGCTTTTCTGAAGGGCTTAGTCCTATCAAAGGTAGAATCTGAGCTGTCTGTGCACATCCAAGGAGTGCAGGATCCTTTACCCTAGAGGATTGGGGAAGAAAGCTGGCAAGAGCCACACTGGACAGCACTTTAGGCATAAAGGAAGGGTTAGTCCCGAGGGAAACCCTATCAGAATGGAAAATAATGGGTTCCACAGCCATAAGTGCTTGCAGCTCAGACACTCTTCTCGGTGAAGTGTGGCCAGAAGCAGGGCTGTTTCCAAGAGAGGAATTTTAACTCTGCAGGTTCAAAGGGGGGAAGCGTGAGCTTTTACAGTACAAAGTTAAGGTCCCAAGCAGGGGTGGGTGCTCTCCTTGGTGGCCTCAAGTTGTTTGCTCCTCTCATGAGCCGAAATGGCTGAGGCACCTATCTTAATGGAGGAGGACAGGCCTTTGTGGAGTAGATCTGCTAAGTAATCCAGGATTAGAGGCAGAGAGGGCATAGTTGTCTCCTTTCCTTTAGATTGAATTCAGGAGCAGAACCTTTTCCACTTAACATAGGATTTTCTTGTACTGGGTCTTCTGGCTTCAAAAATGACACCCAGCACCTGCTTGCTTAGGGTTGCTGGGTGAGAATTCAAGGAATAAGCCAGGCTGCAAGATTTACGGTTTGCAGTTGCAGATGCAAAATCTGTCCCTCCTGCTGAGAAAGCAGGGTTGGGGTCTGGTGTAGGTGCCAGGGTAGCACCTGTGGACAAGCTGCGCAGGAGTGGGTACCAGTGCTTGTGTGGCCAGTCCGGGGCAATCATAATTGTCCTTGGTCTGTCCTATCTTATCTTGAATAATACTCGAGAGAAGGGGCAGAGGGGGAAGGCAGAGATTGACCCACTGAAAAGATAGGGCATCCACTTTTCAGGCCCTGCTGTGAGGATTCCTGGTGCAGAATCTGCTGAGCTGGTGGTTGTAGGGGGAGGCAAAGAGATCCACCTCTGGGGTCCCCCATTTCTGAACCAGAAGACTGAAGGTGCTGGGCTCCAATTGCCACTTGTGTGGGTCTAGGAGATTTCTGCATAAGTCGTCTGCCAGTGAGTTTTGTTTGCCTGGTAGGAACTGAGCTTGCAGATGGACTTCCATGTCCAAGGCCATGTTCCACAGGGCCATGGCTAACCTGCAGAGTGGGTAGGAGTGCCCCCCCCCCCCTGCTTGTTGATGTACCACTTTATTAGCAGTTGTCCTGGAAGGAAGCTGTCAAGGCGTTCTGCACAGCTAGCATCTCTTTTTGGTTGATGTGCAGATGAATTTGACTTGGGCTCCAGTGGCCCTGAATGCATTTGCTGTCCATGTGTGCTCCCCAGGCATAGTCTGATGCATCTGTGGTTAGGGTCAGGGCAGCATGGGGTTGAGTAAAGGACAGTCCCTTGTTGTGGTTGCATGCTTCTGCTCACCAAAGGAACTCCGTCCTTAGACAGGGTATGACAGGAATGACAAGTTTCCAGGTCCTGAGAATGTTGGGACCAAAGTACCATTGAAGTTTCCTCATATGCAGTCTTGCATATGGAATTCGCAGTATACATGAGGCCATGAACCCTAGGGCCTGCAGTATTTTTCTTGCAGATAGCTGGGTTCTGGTGGCTATTTGTTTGAAGTAGGCTGTCAGACAGACTTGTTTTTCTGAACAGAGGAATGCCATCTGGGATGTTGTGTCCAAGCTTGCTCCCAGGAATACAATCCTTTGATTGGGTACCAGTTTTGATTTTTCGTTGATTGTGTACCCCAAGGAAGTGAGAAGGTTTTTCACAAAATGTCAGGTACTGCAACTGCAATTCCAGACTACCTGCCTGAATCAGGCAATCGTCCAAGTACAGGTAAATTTGGATATTTCTCTGCCTGCAGTATGCAATGGCTGGAGCCAGGCATTTTGTGAATACTCTGGGCGCAGTAGATAAGCCAAAGGGAAGTGCAGAGAAAGTACAGGTGTGTACACTTACCAGAAATGTAGATGTTAGATTGTATTCACGGTTGCAGTCATCACACTTGTGTTATCTGCCTGCAAGTAAGCCCTCAGTCGGCCCGAGTCTTGATTTCTGCATCGGATGCTGTCGTTTCTTCCATGACGTCAGGGGTATAAAACAGGCAGCCAACGCCATTACATCAGCTTTTCTTGCCCCAAATATCAGGAGCCCCCAAATAGGAAGTAAAAAGTAAATGCCACTGACAGTAAAAATGGCCATAGAGAGGAGAGGCAGAAAGGAAAGGATAGAGAAAACCAGGGGGCTGGAGGGAGGCAAACCAGGACGGGCTGGAGGGAGGCAAACCAGGACTGCAACAGTGAATACACTAACATCTACATTTATGTTAAGTGGACACAACTGTACTATGTTAGTGTTTCACTGTTGCAGTCATCACACTTGGATTAATTCCCAAAGGTGAGGAAGGGTGGTGGCAGTCGAGAAGTATTAGGGCTGGCTAGCAGGCCTTGCAAGACTGCTGTATTAAATCCAGCTCTGGATTTAGAAAAGATAGGCAAGTGGTAATTGCTTGGTGAAGGTGTGTACAGAACTCCAGGATGTCTATGGTAGGGACTCCCGTGAGAAATGCTGTAGAGGTTGAGGTAGCCCTAGTGGAATGGGTTCCGATTCCCTGCCTTTAGACATTCACCGATTCATCATACAGTGAAATTTACTTTCACAGTTGACAAAATACCAGGCAATAGATCTTTCAAAACAGGGTGGCACAATATATTAAACATGAGGGAAAGGAAATGGATTGTAAAATTGGGGTTTATTCCCACCAGGATTAAATGACAAATTGTAGTGCTTTCCTTTCCCATCATGGGTTGGATACCATTGGGTATTATTCAGTACTCTATGGTGGATACCAAGAGTACAACAGTTATTAAAACAAAAACAGAATACAAAAACAAAGGGGAACAAAACAGTAAATCTATATGGACTTTTATTGCGTTTTGTAATTTTTTTGCACCTTTTTGTATTTTTTGTGTTTATTTGGTATCAGCAAAGTTTTGTCTTGGACAGGAAATGATGTCATGGGTACTTAATTAGATTAAGTATTTATTGCAGGGTTATCACTACTTTTTGTGATGTACCACTGATGAAAGCTATATGCTGAAACTGGTCTGGTTCTTACAATAAATCTTCATGCTTCCAAGGTGCTGGCTTTCTTTTTTTCATGTTTCCATGGTGTTTGTTGCAGAAATGGATGCAGTGTGCTATCCATTTGGAGATGTTTGCTTTGAAATGGCCTTGCCCTCTGCCCCTGTAGCAAAGCTGACTAGCAGCTGGTCAGACGTCAAGGTAGAACCTAAGCTGCCTGTGCACGTCCTTTCCCCTTTATTTACATTTGACCAGGAGTGTCAGACTGGACGTAGGTCCATTTTCAGCGGAGGCCCGGGGAAAAAAAGCTCCACAGTTAAAATACAGTAGTTGCATTGGATTACATAGCGATTAACAATATAACATTGCAATTACTTACAACATATTTACAGATGAAGAACATAGTATATCAGTAGACAACTAGAATCTTTATATGTGAAGTACATAACAGACATTAACAAATGTTACAATAAGAAGTTCCTGCTGTATAATAAGTACTAGGCTTATGAGCATCTGAGCTTGCTATAATCAAGGTAGTTAGTGGAGTGGAAAGAAAGGTAGTGGTTGGATGGGGTGGGTGATTTTAGAGTGGGAGTTGCAAGGGCATAGCCAGCATGTTTTTAGGTGCGTTTTTAGTAAAGTTTTGAAGTGGGTGCATGATGGTACGGAGGTAATTGTGGGTGGGAGGGAGTTCCATAATTTGGCTATGGTGCAAGAGAATAGTGCTTCACCAGCAGAGTTATTGGCTTTAGTGATCTGCAAGTGTCTTTTGTTGCTGGATCTTAGTGGTCTGGTGGTGTGATAGGGTTGGAGTAGATTCTGGAGGGATGGGACATTTAGTGGATGGTTTACTAGTTTGTGGGCGAGTGAGAGTTGATGCCATTGAAGGAGGTGAGGGAGTTCAAGCCAGCCCAGTTCAGCAAGTGAGAGTGGTGACTACGGTAGGATGCCCCTGTGGCGAATTTGGCGATTTTGTTGTAGCAGGTCTCTAGCTTGTTTAGATTGCATTGCCTTAGGTTGGTATATATTGGAGAGGCATAAAGTAGGGTGGAAATTAGGTGGGAATTTGCTATTGAAATCTTTGCTGCTTTGGTGAGAAGTTGCTCATTTCTGTACAACACCTAGTTTTTTGCGGACTTATGGTCATGGATATGCGAATGTCAAATTTTCGTTTATTGTCCATTTCCACTCATAGCAATTTGGTGTGTTCAGTTGGGTATATAGTGGTGTTGTCTTTTGCTGTGATGTTAAAGTGAGAGTTGTTTTAAGTATGTTTGGTGGGTTGGAAGAGTAGTTTAGTTTTGTTTGGGTTGAGTATTAATTGGGCATTGGATAAAGTTTCAACAGAGGAAAAGGCTTCCTGTGTGACTTTTTGCAGTTTGGGTAGGGACTGGGCTGAGCAGATGATGGTTGAGTCATCTGCGTATTGTACGAGTTTGCCATGTTTGGTGGCAGAGGCTAGATTATTGGTGAAAACAGAGAAGAGTAGGGGTCCAAGTATGGATCCTTGGGGAACCCCTATGGAGACAGGCAGTTGGGGAGATATGCCATTCTGCCAGATTGTTGGTGGTCAGACAGGCAACTCTGAAACCAGTTGGTGACAGAGAAGGATAGGTTATTGAGGACAGAGAAGTTGTGTGGGACAATGTCAAATGCTTTAGATAGGTCTAGGAAAGTAGCAGAGGAGAGAGCAATTGTTTTGATGCTGAAGGATAGTGTTAGTAAAGGAGTAAGGCAGTGGTGGTGCTATGGTTTGGTCGAAAACCATGCTGAGTATTGGAAAGAGGTCGTTAGTAAGGAGGTAGTCTGAGACCAGAGAGTGCATGCATCTCTCTAGTATTTTGGAGAGTGGAGAGAGAGAGAATAGCTATGGGGCAGTAATTGGTTAGATGTTAATCGTGTTACCCTGCTACAGTCATCACACTTGCGTTATCCTGCCATCAGGCAGTCCCGCAGTCGGGCTGAGTTCCAAAGTTTTGGTCCGGCGTCGGTTGCTGTTGCTTCTTCCCTGACGTCAGTGCGCCAGGGGTATACAAGAGGCATCCGACGTCATTTTCTTCAGTCTTTCTTGCCGCGCGGTGCCCGAAGCAGAAGCAGTTCGCAAGTGCCAGTCAGCCGACACCTGAGATTTTCGATTCGAATTTCAGTCCGAAGTCTTCAATAAAGCCAAGTACCCCATTGGGGAACCTTTTCTTGCCTCAGTCCGATGTCAGAAAAAGTTAACAATTGCATTTCTTGTGGGAAGTAAATACCTCATAAGGACTTCCATGCTTATTGTATTCCTTGCCAAGGCCCAGACCACGATGTCACAGGTTATTGGTTTTGTGCTAGGTTTAATAAAGGAACTATCAAACGCCGTTTTGACTTTGCTCAACATTACTTTGGTAGGAAATTTAATTATATCATGCCGTTGGAGCAGCCGACGACCGGCATGCATAAAAAAATGCAAGGATAAGGACAGGCAGCCTAGAAACAAGCCAGACTCAGAGGCCTCTACTGGGCCTGTCGCCGGTTCTCCGGTTTTCAGTGAGGAGTCTACGCAGCCCCTGACTACTGCAGAATTGGAACCCCAGACAGCTGCGGATTCTCAAGTGGAGTGTAGTAGGCCGACGCAGCCATCCTTATTAGGCCCTTCCGACACTGGAGCAGAAGGAGACCCCCAGTGCAGTGGAAACACCTTCGATTGCAGAAGGTGTCTTCAGACAGACTACACTCACCATTAAATCTTATGCTAAGCTTAAAACTCCTTTAAAACCAAAAAAGACTGTCCATCAGTCTGCAGTTCATGGCCCCATGCCCAAGAAACAGATGCTTAAGATGGCTGAAGATTTGATTACCCTAATCAGGGGTTCCCATCCCCCCTCCAGATAAGACAAAGACAAGAGGAGGATTATGCTTCCTCTGACCAGGTTTCTATTTCCTCAGATTCTTCTGAGGGACACGATTACACTATTCCCCCTTATGAGGACTCTGATGCTGAAGACTATATTCCCTCAGCATCTCCCCCTGAAGACTACTCCTTTGGGGAATTTTGCATACCATGAGGGAACATTTCCCCTGGGAAGGCCAGGACTACTCTGATTCTAAGAAAAGGCTCCGAGAGTTCCTTTTACTACCCCAGCACAGACCACTTGCTATCCCTCCAGTTTTAGAAATTGTGAATGATGTTTACTTGGAGTCTAGTCTAAATCCAGACTCTCTACCTCTTGCTCCAGCCAAACCAGACAGGTACTACAGAGTACCCGATTCACACAAATTCCTTTATAAAAGCCCTGTGGCTGACCCAGGAACAATTTCCCAGGGTCCCAAGTCGGCTAAAGCTTCTATGGCTAAAATCCTCTGCCCTCTGAAAGGGATTCCAGAGCCCTAGATAGATGGGGAAAGAAAATATACACCTCAGCAACTCTGGCTATGAGAGCATTAAATTGTCAGTTTCACATGCTGAAATATCAGCAATTCCTAATGTCTCAATTAAAACAAAAAATGAGCACACATACTGAACAGTCTGAATTCAAGGAAATGCAGGATCTGTTGTATGCAGCTGAACAGGTGGGCAAACATACTTTACAATGTGGATTTGATTCGTTGGAAGCATCCTGTAGAGCAGCTGTTACTGGGTCGGTCATACGTAGACATGCTTGGTTAAAAGAACAAACCCTACCTGATCATGTTAAAGCATAATTATTGGATGCACCTTTACAGCAGGATGTATTTGGTGTCAAAGCAGAAGAGGTTTTAAAGAAAATGGAGGATCAGGCAAAGTCTATGCAGACTGATCAAGGATTTTTTACAGGTACAACCTCCTCGTTTCAGCAGAAATTGGCCAAGAAAAACTGGTCCTTTCCAGCTTCTGACAGATCACAGAGGGGCAAATACAGACGCCCAAGGGGCAGAGGCCAGTCACAAGGCCCTTACAAACCTCGCCAATGGGGTACTGCTACCCAGAAAGGAGGAGAAGACAGGCCCCAAGCTAGCAGAAGACAAACACAATGACTCAATCCTCAAACTACCAAGCAAATCTCTCCTGACAGCTCCCTTGGGAGGAAAATTAGCGTTTTTTTTGCAGACAACTGGCACAATCACAAAAGACAAATGGGTCCTAAACATAGTCTCACAGGGATACAGATTCCACTTTCATACCGTGCCAAGGATAAAAGGAATGCCAAACCTGCCACCAAATCAATGGGCAGAGGCACAAAAACAAATTACAGCTCTCATGGACATGAGAGCCATTCAACAGGTACCTACACAGGAGCAAGGACAAGGATTTTACTCAAGACTCTTTCTAGTCCCAAGAAAAGACAAAGCATGGAGACCCATTCTGGATCTTTCAATTCTGAACACCTATCTGCAAGTACCAAAATTCAAGATGCTAACACTACAGTAGCTTCTTCTCATGCTGGGCAAGAATGCTTGGCTTGTAACGTTGGACCTCAAGGAGGCATACCTGCATGTCCCTATCAGACAAAATTGCAGAAGATACCTCCACTTCATTGCAGGCAATTCTCTGCACTGCCCTTTGGCTTATCTACTGCGCCCAGGGTCTTCACAAAATGCCTGGCACCAGTAAATTGCATACTGCAGACAAAGAGGAATTCAAATATACCCCTACCTGGACGACTGCCTTATTCAAGCAGAAAGCAAGGACATTCTTTTAAAGCATCTGGCATTTGTCAAACACCTAAGTTGCCAAGGGTACACAGTAAACAAAAAGAAATCAAAACTAGTGCCCTCACAAAACATAATATTCCTGGGTGCCAGCTTGAATACAACGGACCAGATGGCTTATCTCACGCCAGACAAGCAACAGCAGACTCAATATTTCAAAATAATGGCAACAAAGACCCAACTCCCTGCAAGAAAAATTCTGCAGGCCTTGGGATTCATGGCATCTTGCATACTCTAGTACCATTTGCAAAACTGCATATAAGGAAATTACAATGGAACCTGAAAAGCTATGGACTCAGCACAGCCACAGCTTGGAAACAATACCACTCATTCCCTGCCTTCAACAGGAGTTTCTATGGTGGGCACAGACATGTCACCTCAACAAGGGTCAGCCTTTCACCTTACCCACAGCCAGGCAAACTATGACAACAGATGCATCGGACTATGCCTGGGGAGCACACATGGCAAGACAGTGCATTCAGGGCAAATTGACTACAGATCAAAGGCATCTGCATATCAAAAAGAAATGCTAGCAGCACAGCATGCCCCAACAGCTTTCAAGGACCTCTTGCACCCAGGACAACTTAATAATAAAGACGGACATTACCACAGTAATGTGGTACATAAACAAGCAAGGGGGCACACATTCCTACCCTCTATGCAGGCAAGCAATGACCTTGTGGAACACAGCACTGTCTTACCAGGTTGAATTACAAGCACAATTCCTGCCAGGAAAGAAAAACACATTGGCAGACGACCTAAGCAGAAACATCATGGATCCACACGAGTAGAAACTAGATCCACAAGTATTTGCAATGATAGCTCAAAAATGGGGACGCTTAGACATAGATCTGTTTACCAGCCCCCAAAAAGTACAGTTTTGTACCTACCATAAATGTAGATGTCCGATAGGTATGCATCTGCAGTCATAACATATGGGTTGTCCTGCCTCAGGCAGCCCTTCGGTCGGCCGGATTCCAAAGTCTGGGTCTGGCCTCGGCTGATGTCGCACTTCACCCGACGTCATAGCTCCTGGGGTATAAAGGCATCAGCCGACGCCATTTTCCTCAGTGTTTCTTGCCCCAGATGCCAGGCACCCTCTAGGAAGGCTAAATTTGGATAAAAGTAGAAAATTCCAAACAGTAGAAAGCAAAAAGTATATATACATATATACATACAAACAAATACACCATAATAGATTCCCCCAGCTAGCTAAGAGGGGGGGGTAAGTACCCTAGGAATACCAGAGGGGAAGGAGGGTGGGTAATCCTGACTGCAGATGCATACCTATCGGACATCGACATTTATGGTAGGTACAAAACTGTACTATGTCCTTCAAGGATGCATCTGCAGTCATAACATATGGGTAGAATACCATATGTAAACTGGGGGGAGGAGGCACTAAGATAATGATGGTGTAGTTAAGATCCCTTGTAAAACTGCTGTTGCAAAGCCTGCTCGGGATCTGGAGTATAAAGGAAGATTGTAATGCTTGGCAAATGTATGCACGGAGCTCCAAGTAGCAGCTTCTAAAATGTCTTTGGTAGCCACTCCTCGTAGGAAAGCTGTGGTGGTGGCTGTAGCTATTGTGGAGTGAGGCCTGATATTTTCAGGCGTTGTCTTTCCATGAAAAGATTAGCAGAATCGAATGCAATTTCCTATCCATTTTGAAATTGTCTGTTTGGAAATTGCTTTTCCTTGCACTCTGTTGCATACGCTACCAGAAGCTGGTCAGTTTTTCTGCTGGTCTTAGTTCTGTCCAATTAGTAGCGCAGTTGTCTATGTACATCCAAGGTGTGTAGTAGTTTTTCCCCCCTGTTCTGTGGGTTAGGGAAGAACATAGGTAATGAATAGCTTGGTTCAAGGACACCCTGGATACCACCTTTAGCATGAAGGTAGGATTGGTTCTCAAGAGACACTCTATCCTGGTGAAAGATAAGGAAAGGCTGCACTGCCATTAATGCCTGTAACTCGGATACCCTTCTTGCTGAAGTGATTGCTAGAAGGAAGGCAGTTTTCCAAGATAAGAACTGTAAGTCTGCTGATGCTGCTGGTTCAAAAGGGGGAAGTGTTAATTTTTTCAGCACAAAATTGAGATCCCATGCAGGCAGAGGTGGTTTCCTTGGAGGTTTTACATTTTTGATCCCTCTTAGAAACTGTCTGAGGAGAGGATGAGAGAAGATAGGAGGATCCATGTTGTACTCTGCTGAAATTGCTGAAGCATGAATCTTAATGGAAGAATAGGACAGGCCATTGTGGAATAGTTCTGCTAAGTATTCTAGGATGTGTGCTAGGTTTGCCAGTGTGACATTTGTTCCCTTTGATGCACTCCAAATGAGGAATCTCTTCCATTTGGCTGAGTATGTTTTCCTTGTGGAGGGTCTGCGAGCCTCCAGGACAATGTCCTTGACCCTCTGAGATAAAACAGGTTGGTTTTGTTTTATGCAATTTTCCAGGCAGTTAGCTGCAGCGTTTTCAAGTTTGGATGCAGGGTCTTGTAGTTGTTCTGCGTTAGAAGTAAGGCCATAGAGGTAGAGGCCATGAGTTCGTCCGAGACATGCTTCTCAGTAGCGGGTACCAATGTTGCCTTGGCCAGTCTGGGGCTATCAGAATTACCTTTGGCTGTTCCTCCCTGATCTTCAGTAGAACTTTGTACATCAATGGGAGAGGTGGAAAGGCATAAACTGTCAGGGCCTTCCAGCTGAAAGAAAAGGAGTCCACCCTCCAGGCTTGTGGGTGGTATTCTCTTGTGCAGAATTTCTTCAGTTGGTGGTTGAGTGGGGAGGCGAACAGGTCTATCTCTGGCATTCCCCATTTCTTTGTTATGTTTTTGAAGATGTCTGGATGCAGCATCCATTTGTGAGCATCCGTGGTAGTTCTGCGATGCAGCATCCATTTGTGAGCATCCGTGGTAGTTCTGCTTAATCTGTCTACTAGAGAATTCTCTTTTCCTGGTACGAATCTGGCCTGCAGTTGAATGTTGAGATTCAGGCCTAGGTTCCACAGGTCCATTGCCATCCGGCATAGAGGGTAGGAATGCGTTCCTCCCTGTTTGTTGATGTACCACATGACTGTGGTATTGTCCGTCCTCATCAGCAGGTGTCCTTGCTGGAGGAATGATTTGAATGCCTCGATTGCTTCACTGCCAGCATCTCCTTTAGATTTGTGTGTAGATTCAGCTGGTCTTGGGACCATAGGCCCTGGATACACTTGTCTTCCATGTGTGCCCCCCAGCCTAGGTCTGAGGCGTCCGTGGTGATAGTCTGCCTTGGTTGTGGTTTGTGGAAAGGCAACCCTCTGTTGGTCTGGCAGGCCTGAGCCCACCACAGGAATTCTTTTTTCAGGCATGGAATGATTGGTATCATGGTTTCTAGACTGTGTCTGTGTTGAGACCATACATTCCTTAGGTACCATTGTAATTTTCTCATATGCAGCCTGGCATGTGGGATCAAGATTATGCAGGATGCCATGTAACCCAGGGCCTGCAGGACTTTCCTTGCAGTAAGCTGAGTTTGTCTTGTCAATGCCATGAAGTAGACTGGTAGTTGCTTTTGTTTTTCTTCTGTGAGAAAAGCCATCTGAGTTATTTTATCCAGTTCTGCACCCAAAAATGTTATCCTTTGGGATGGCACTAGTCTTGACTTCTGTATGTTGACTGTGTATCCCAAGGCTTGCAGCAGTTGTATGACATAGGCCAAATCCTTTATTATTTTTGTCTTGTTGTCCGCTTGTATTAGGCAGTCGTCCAGGTATGGGTAGATTTGAATTCCCTGAAGCCTGCAATGTGCAATTACTGATGCCAGGCATTTCGTGAATGCTCTGGGCACAGTAGATAAGCCAAAGGGCAATGCTGAGAATTGATAATGCTCTGATCCTGCAAGAAATCTGAGGTGTCTTCTGCAATCTGGTTGTATAGGGACGTGCAGGTATGCCTCCTTGAGATCTAGAGTCACCAGCCAAGACTCCTTGCCCAACATGGGAAGAAGTTGCTGTAGGGTCAGCATCTTGAATTTTGGTACAATGAGATGTGTTCAGTGCGGACAAGTCGAGAATGGGCCTCCATTGAGTTTCTTTTCTTGGTACAAGGAATAGTCTGGAGTAAAATCCTTGGCCTTGTTCCATAGATGGTACCTTTTCTATTGCTCTCATCCTTAGTAAGTTGATGATTTGTTTTAGAGCCTCTGACTTCTGGCTTGGTGGAAGGTTTGGCATTCCTCTCTTTTTTGGTAAAGTGTGGAAGTGAAACCTGTAACCTTTGTCTATTGTTTGCAAAGTCCATTTGTCTCCTGTAATGCAATGCCAGTTTTTTGAAAATAAAGCTAGCTTTCCGCCCAAGGGTGCTTCCAGTTGTTCCCTGGTAGGCGGAATCAGAGCCAAGTCATTGTGTCTGTCCTGTGGAAGTGGTTGCAGTCGCAGCTGTGGTGGTACTCCTCTGGTTGGCCGGTTGCCACTGACGGCCCCTGTAGGCACCCCTTGATTGACCCCTGCCTCTTGGGAGTCTTTCTGCCTCTCTGTCCTCCGGAGGTGTCTGGAAAGGACCAATTCTTTGAAGGCCAATTTCTGCTGAACCTCGGAGGTTGGACCTGCAGAAAATCCTAGACTGTTTGCACAGATTTTGCTTTTTCTTCCACTTTTAGAACCTCCTGTGCCGGGGAGCCAAATAAACTTTGTTTCTCCATAGGAGCATCTAGGAGTTTAGACTTAACATGGTCTGGCAAGGACTGCTCTTTTAGCCAGGCATGCCTTCGAATCACTGCTCCAGTCATAGCTGATCTAAATGAAGCCTCCAGTGCATCATAGCCACATTTTAAGAAATTACTGACCTGCTGAGAGTTGTGTACCAATTCCTGAAGAGACTTACAGTCTAAAGGTTCAGGAGAGGAAAGCTTTTTATTCAGCTGATCTAACAAAAATTCCTGGTACTGTATCATGTGAAATTGACAGTTTAAAGCCCTGGCAGAAAGAGTAGCAGATGTATAAACCTTTTTACCCCATCTCTCTAATGCTCTTGATTCTCTTTCAGAGGGTAGGGGTTTTTTGGCAGAGGCGGCTGCAACACCCTTAGGGCCCTGAGAAATGGTTTCTGGGTCTGCAGCATGGGCCTTATACAAGTGGAAGTGAGAATCCGGGACCCTGTAATATCTGTCAGGTTTGGCAGGGGCCGGGGGAAGAGAGTCAGGGGCAGAACTGGCATCATTGTATGCATAATCAACAACTGATAGTACAG
Source organism: Protopterus annectens (assembly GCF_019279795.1). Classification (NCBI taxonomy): domain Eukaryota; kingdom Metazoa; phylum Chordata; order Ceratodontiformes; family Protopteridae; genus Protopterus; species Protopterus annectens. Next base: position 394,807,277 of record NC_056744.1, read on the forward strand.
GTGGGATGGCTAAAGGCCTATGCTGTGGCAAGTGTAAAAAAGTCCTTAGCCTTTTCCTAGAATCAGAAAAATCCTGACCCTGCCCATTGGAAGTGTTCCCTCAGAGTGTAGAGTTTCCCCAAATGAAAATTCCTCTGGGGGGGAGGCAGAAGGAATGGAGTCTTCTGCATCCGAATCCTCATAAGGCGAGTATGGTCCTTCCTGATGGTCTGATAAATCTGATCCATCCGAGGAATAGTCAGAGGAGAGAGGTTCAGGGGGTTCAGTCCTAGGCCTTTTTTCAGGAGGGGGTTGTGAGGCCCTGTCTGGGTGAGGTTGGGATCCCCTGATCAGAGAAATAAGGTCCTCAGCAAGGCTGAGAATCTGAGAACTTGAGGAAGGTCTGCGAGGGGGAGTTTTTGTATGTAAGGCCTTGGAAAGTTTAGCTGCTTTAGCCCTGGAGAAGGCCTTAATAGACATAGAAGCAGGGGGTCTAGCTGCCCCACGTGCAGGAGTAGAGATGTCCAACGGAATGGTGTCTGACAATTCTTGTGTGCCTGCTTCTTCGGTAGGAATTTCTGTAGCCGACTCTGCCGGGGCCACTGTGGCCTCGGTTGTCGGAGGCATGCTTTCGGCCGAAGGAAGAACAGAGGACTCTGTTTCAGCCAAAACCAAGACGCTCGCGGTAGGCCTAACCGTGGTTTCAGCCGAAACCGCGGGCCACGAGTGTCTGTCCTTATCCTTGCGTTTTTTGGCTAAATGTGTAGTCGGAGTCTCCAACGGCATTTTATATGCAAAAGCGGGACCAAAAAACTCTTCTGCAAACTCCGACCGACGTCTAAGTGTCCGTCGGTTGAAGGAAGCACAGGCTAAACAAGCTGATACGTCGTGGTCTGGGCCTAAGCAAGGAAGGCAGTAAGAGTGGAAATCCTTATGAGGTATTTGTTTCCCACAAGTTAAACAATTATTTACTTTGTGTGACATCGGCTGAGGCAAGAAAGAGTCCCCAACGGGGTACTTAGCTTTTTTAGAAGTCTTCGGTAGCTGAAATCTCTGGATCTGACCGACCGGCACTTGCGAACAGCTTCTGCTTCGGGCACCGCGCGGCAAGAAAGACCGATGGCGTCGGCTGATGCCTTTATACCCCAGGAGCTATGACGTCGGGTGAAGTGCGACATCAGCAGAGGCCAGACCCAGACTTTGGAATCTGGCCGACCGAAGGGCTGCCTGAGGCAGGACAACCCACATGTTATGACTGCAGATGCATCCTTGAAGGACATCTACCAACTTCAAAAATTTTGCACAAGGACATTCCATCCACAAGCTTGGAAAGTGGACACCCTCTCATTCAGTTGGAAAACATTAACAGTATATGCCTTTCCTCCACTGCCTCTTCTAGCAAAGGTACTGCTGAAAGTCAGATTACAGAGGCCACAAATGATACTCATTGCACCAGACTGGCCACGCCAGCATTGGTATCCAATTCTAAGGAACATGGCCCACGGCCCACCATGGATTTTACCAAATCCCTCACCCAGCGAGACAATCAGATTCTACACAGCCAACTCAAAACTTTAAATCTGGCTGCATGGCAAATTACCTAAACAACCAGCCAACACCACTGTCCAAAGCTGTTATGGATGTCATTCTGGAGGCCAGGAGACCCAGCACCAGGAAAACCTATTCAGACAAATGGAAAAGATTTTGCGCCTGGCTAAAGGCCAAAATCCCCTGAATCCAAACATTCCTCAGATTCTACAATATTTAACGGAGATGTTGCACAAAGGACTTTCCTTTTCATCTAATAAGATCCACGCCTCATCAATTTCAGCTCATTACAACACGGATCCTCCTTTATTCTCACATCCACTCCTAAGACAGTACCTCAGGGGGGCTAAGAACATAAGACCGCCCAGGAGAAAACCAACACCTACTTGGGATCTCAACTTTGTTCTGGAAAAGCTTACACTGCCGCCCTTTGAACCAGCTTTTCAGCTGATTTGAAATTTCTTTCATGGAAAACTGCCCTGCTACTAGCAATAAACTCAGCTAGAAGAGTCTCAGATTTACAGGCACTAATGGCAGTGGAGCCTTTCCTCATTTTTCATCAAGACAGAGTCTCTCTACGAACTAACCCTTCCTTTATGCCAAAGGTGGTATCCAGTGTGGCACTAAACCAAACCATTCATTTGCCCACCTTCTTCCCAAATCCCCAGAACAAAGGAGAAAGACTCTTGCACTCTTTGGACATTCACAGACAATTACGTTACTACTTGGATAAAACTAAGGCTTTCAGAAAATCTGACCAACTCTTTGTAGCCTATGCTGCAGGATCCTAAGGAAAAGCACTCTCAAAACAGACCATTTCTAAATGGATAGGGCATTGCATACGTTTCTGCTACACGCATCATGGGAAACCGGTACCTGCTAACATTAAGTCCCACTCCACCAGGACTACAGCTACATCAGCAGCCTTTCTCAGGAGAGTGCCAACCAAGGATATTCTGTAAGCTGCAACTTGGAGTTCAGTGCACACCTTCACCAAACACTATCACTTACCTCTATATTCTAAGACTAGAGCTGGTTTTGCCACTGCAGTTCTGCAGGGCCTACTAGCCTCTTCTAACCCTGTTTAACTCCACCACCCATCCTTAGCTTTGGGATTCAACCCAAGTGTGATGACTGCAGCAGGGTAACATGAACATAGTACAGTTTTGTACCTACCATAAATGTAGATATTAGTGTGTTCACCCTGCTGCAGTCCAGGTTACTCTCTCTCCATCCCCTCTGAACTAGCTGAACTTATCTATACCACTCTATCCTATACAACCTCTGTGGTGTATTTGTTTGTGCCTGACATCTGGAGCAAGAAAAACTGAACAAAATAGCGTTGGATGCCTCATATACCCCTGGCACACTGACGTCATGGAAGAAGCAACAGCAACAGATGCCGGACCAAGACTTTGGAACTCGGGCTGACTGCGGGACCGCCTGACAGCAGGATAACCCAAGTGTGATGACTGCAGCAGGGTGAACACTAACATCTACATTTATGGTAGGTACAAAACTGCACTTTCTGCGGAGGGTCCGCCTTTGTGGAGGGGAATTATATGTGATACTTTCCACAGTGTGGGAAAGTACAGTTTTGTACCTGCCATAAATGTAGATGTTAGAGTGTTCACACTGCTGCAGTCATTACACTTGGGTTATCCTGCAGTCAGGCGGTCCCCGCAGTCGGCCAAAGTTCCAAAGTCTTGGTCCGGCGTCTGTTGCTGTCGCTTCTTCCCTGACGTCAGTGCGCCAGGGGTATACAAGATGCATCCAACGCCATTTTCTTCAGTTTTTCTTGCCCCAGATGTCAGGTGCCCCCAAGTGGGTAGGCAATACATATTGCTAATCAAAAATATACATATAAAATAAAAACAATACCTTCAGTTACCAGCAAATACACCCCAACGGTTGTATAGGATAGAAGGGTATAGATAAGTCCAGCTAGTTCAGAGGGGATGGAGGGAGGGTAACCTGGACTGCAGCAGTGTGAACACTAACATCTACATTTATGGTAGGTACAAAGCTGTACTATGTTCATCGTGTTACACTGCTGAAGTCATCACACTTGGGTTGAATCCCAAAGCCAAGCTTGGGTGGCTGGTCTATAAAGAGTTAGGATTGGCTAAGAGGCCCTGCAGAACTGTAGTGGCAAAACCTGCTCTGGGTTTAGAGTAGAGAGGCAGGTGGTAATGCTTGGTGAAAGTGTGCACTGAACTCCCAAGTTGCAGCCTCCAAAATTTCCTTGGTAGGTACTCTGAGAAAGGCTGCTGAAGTGGCTGTTGCCCTGGTGGAATGAGGCCTAATGTTATTGGGGACTGATTTTCCATGCTGTGTGTAGCAGTACCGGATACAGTGTCCTATCCATTTGGATATAGTCTGCTTTGAAATAGCCTTGCCTTGTGATCCTGCAGCATATGCTACAAACAGTTGATCAGTTTTCCTGAAAGCTTTTGTTTTGTCCAAGTAGAAGCGTAGCTGCCTGAAAGCTTTTGTTTTGTCCAAGTAGAAGCGTAGCTGCCTGTGTATGTCCAAAGAATGCAGAAGTTTCTCCCCTTTACTTTGGGGGTTTGGATAAAAAGTAGGCAAATGGATGGTTTGGTTAAGAGTCACACTAAGGACAAACCCTACCTTCATGCCAAAGGTGGTACCTAAAGATACCCTATCCTGATAAAAAAATTATAAAAGGTTCCACTGCCATTAATACCTGTAGCTCTGAGATTCTTCGTGCTGAAGTTACTGCCAGGAACAGAGCTGTTTTCCATGATAAAAATTTTAGATTGGCTGGCTCAAAAGGTGGGTCAGGTTTTCCAATACTAAACTGAGGTCCCAAGTTGGTGTTTGTGCCCTCCGGGGCGATCTTATGTTTTAGCAAGGGATGAAAGAATAAAGGAGGATCCGTGTCTTAATGTGCAGAAATGGCAGAGGCGTGAATCTTGACTGATGAAAAGGATAAGCCTCTGTCCAGCATCTCCGTTAGTATTGTAAAATCTGAGAAATGTTTGGAACAAGAGGATCAAGGCTGTGAGCCTGGTTCCAGGTGCAGAATCTCTTCCTTTTTTCTGAGTAAGCTTTCCTGATGCTAGGCCTCCTGGCTTCCAAAATGACATCCATAACAGCTTTAGAGAGAGGTGTTGCCTGTTTGACTAAAATATCTGCCATGCAGCCAGGTTTAGGGTTTTGAGCTGACCGTGCAGGATCTGATTGTTTTGTTGAGTCAGAAGGTGTGGAATTTGGGGCAAAATCCATGGTAGGCCCTGAGCCAAATTCCTTAAGATAGGGTACCAGTGCTGGCGTGGCCAGTCTGGAGCAATCAGGATCATCTGTGTTTTTTCTTGTCTGGCTTTTAGGAGTACCTTTGAAAGGAGAGGCAGTGGTGGGAAGGCATAAACTTTTAGTTTTTCCCAGCTGAACAAAAGAGCATCCACTTTCCATGCTTGTTTTTCCATGCTTGTTTGTGATAAGTCCTTGTGCAGAATTTTTGTAGTTGGCAATTCAGAGGAGAGGCAAAAGATCTATGTCTGGGCATCCCCATTTTTTTATGCTGAAGATTTGTGGGTTCAATTTCCATGTGAGGGTTCATGATATTTCTGCTTAGGTAGTCTGCCAGAGTATTTTTCTTTCCTGGCAGGAATTGTGCTTGCAGGTGAACTTGGTACGTTAAAGCTGTGTTCCACAAGGTCGTGGCTTGCCTGCATTTATGTACCACATTACTGTGGTGTTGTCTGTCTTTAGTAATAGTTGTCCTGGGTGTAGAAGGTCCTTGAAAGCTGTTAGGGCATTTTGAACAGCCAACATCTTTTTGATTGATGTGAAGATGCATCTGGTCTGTGGTCCACTTGCCCTGAATGCACGTTCCTGCCATGTGTGCTCCCCAGGCGTAATCTGAAGCATCTGTTAGAGTTTGCCTGGCTGTGGGTTGGGTAAAAGGCTGACCCTTGTTTAGGTGACATGCCTGTGCCCACCATCGAAACTCTGTTGTAGGCAGGGAATTATTGGAATTACTGCTTCTAGACTGAGAATGTAGAGTCCTAACACTTTTTAGGTACCATTGTAATTTCCTCATGCAGTCTGGCATACGGTATTAGTAGTATGCAGGATGCCATGAATCCCAGGGCCTGCAGAATTTTTCTTGCAGGGAGATGGGACGTTTTTGCCAGTAGTTGAAAATATTGAGTTAGTTGCACTTGTCTGGCGTGAGGTAAGCCATCTGGGCCGTTGTATTTAAGCTGACACCCAGGAATGTAATCTGTTGTGAGGGCACTAGTTTTGACTTATTTTCGTTTACTGTGTACCCTAGAGAAATTAACAACCTTTTCACAAACGCCAGATGCTGTAGAAGAATGTCCTTAGTCTCTGAATGAGGCAGTCGCCCAGGTATGGATATATTTTAATTCCTTTTTGTCTGCAAAATGCAATTACTGGTGCCAGGCACTTTGTGAAGACCCTGGGCGCAGTAGATAAGACAAAGGGCAGTGCAGAGAATTGGTAGTGCATTGTACCAGCTTTGAATCGGAGGTATCTTCTGCAATTTTGTCTGATGGGGACATGCAGGTATGCCTCTGAGGTCCAGAGTAACAAGCCAAGCCTTCTTGCCCAGCATGGGTAGAAGCTGCTGTAATGTCAACATTTTGAATTTCGGAATATCCAGGTAAGTATTCGGAATTAAAAGGTCCAGTATAGGCCTCCAGACTTTGTCCTTTCTGGGGACCAGGAAGACTCTAGTAAAATCCTTGTCCTTGTTCCTGTTATGGTACTTTTTATATAGCTCTCATGTCCATGAGGGCTGAAATTTGTTTTTGTGCCTCTGCCCATTGGTTTTGTGGCAGGTCTGGCATTCCTTTTAGCTTTGGTCAAGTATGGAAGTGGAATCTGTAACCTTGACACATAATATTCAGGACCCATTTGTCTTGGGTGATTGTTTGCCAGTTTTGAGAAAAAAGTGCTAGTTTCCCCCCTAAGGGGGCTTCCAAAAGGGACGTGCTTGGCGTACGCAAGGGAAAGTCCTTGTGACTGTTTCCTGTAAGGTTGAGACTTGTCCTCACCTCCTTTTGGGGTTGAGGTGCCCCACTGTTGTCTGTTTGAGCCTTGGGGTTGAGATCTGCCTCTTGGGCGCCTCTCTGTGGCTTGTCTGATACTGGAAAGGACCAATTTTTTGTTGGCCAATTTCGGCTAAACAGAGGTGGCTGTACCTGTAAGAAATCCTAGACTTTGCATAGATTTAGCTTTATCCTCCATTTTCTTTAACACCTCTTCTACCTTAACCCCAAACAAGGTATAATGTTGTAAAGTAGCATCCAATAACTTTGCCTTAACATGTTCAGGTAAACTGTTCTTTTAACAAAGCAGGTCTTAGAATAACAGAGCCTGCAACTATCGCTCTACAAGAGGCCTCTAAAGAATCAAAACCACATTGCAGAGTATGTTTTCCCACCTGTTCAACTGCATGCAATAAATCCTGCATTTCTTTACAATCAGGAGCTTCTGAGCTAGCAAGCATTTTCTGTTTTAACTGAGCCATTAAATATTGTTGGTACTTAGGCATGTGAAACTGGCAATTTAAAGCTCTTACTGCTAAAGTTGCAGACGTGTATACTTTCTTCTCCCATCTATCCAAAGCTCTGGAATCTGTCCGAGGGTACTGGATTTTTTGCAATGGCGGCCTTAACCCCTTTTGGACCCTGGGCAATAGTTTCTGGATCAGCAGAAGGGTTTTTGTATAGAAACTTGAGAGTCAGGGACTATCTCGCTTGGCTGGAGCAGGGGGCAGAGAGTCAGGAGATGAGCTGGATTCAGAGAACACATCATCCACAATGTCTAGTAAAGGCGGAATAGCCAGGGGCCTGTGCTGAGGCAATAAGAGGAAATCCCTGGGCCTTTTCTTGGATTCTGAGTATTCCTGACTTTCCCAATGGAAATGTTCCCTCGTGGTATGTAAAGCTTCCCCAAAAGAGCAATCCTCAGGAGGAGAGGCTGAAGGGATAGATTCCTCAGCATCAGAGTCCTCATAGGGGGGCAAGGAGTATCCCTGGTCTGAAGAGGAATCCGAGGAAATGGAAACCTGATCAGGAGAGTCATAGTCTGTATCCTGCCTAAGCCTTTTCTCAGGAGGGGGATGGGAACCCTTGATTAGAGTAATGAGGTCTTCGGCCATTTTAAGCATCTGTTTCTTAGGCATGGAGGACTGTCCAGTAGAATGCTGTACTTGTTTCTTTCTCTTTAATGGTACCTTTGTCTTGGCTGTTGATTTAATGGTAAGTTGTGAAGGTCTGAAAACACCCTCAGAAGCTGGTGCCTGCTCAGCGGCTCCAGACCCATCTGAGGGATTAGTTTCCGTAGGCCCAATACCTTGAGTTTCCAGAGGCCTAGTTGTCATCACATGGGAGTCTGAGGTGGCCTATGGCTCTGAGGTAGCGGGTGTCAGGGGCTGCGAAAGCGCCTCACTGAGAACCGGTGACTGGCCTAGAAGAGGTTTCGTCGGTTTTGGACCTCAGATGCCTGTCTTTATCCTTGTCTTTGTGGGTTTTTTTGGAATTGCGGTCGGTTGATCCGACGGCATAGTATAATTGAACCTTCGGCCAAAGTAGTGCAAAGCAAAATCAAAACGTCTTTTTATAGTGCGTTTGTTAAGTCTAGCACAAAACCGACTAGTGACGTCGTGAACAGGGCCTAGGCATGGAATACAGTAAGAGTGGAAGTCCTTATGAGGCATTTGCTTCCCACAAGAAATACAAAACTTTTTTCTGACATTGGTCTGAGGCAAGAAAAAAAAAAAAGTTTCCCCAACGGGGTACTTAGCTTTATTGAAGACTTCGGATCGGAAATTCAACTTCGAAAATCTCAGGAGTCGGCCGACCGGCACTTGCGAACTGCTTCGGGCACCGCGCAGCAAGAAAGACTGAAGAAAATGGCGCCGGATGCATCTTGTATACCCCTGGTGCACTCACGTCAGGGAAGAAGCGATAGCAACCAACGCCGGACCAAGACTTTGGAACTCTGGCCGACTGTGGGTCCGCCCGACGGCAGGATAACCCAAGTGTGATGACTGCAGCAGTGTAACACGATGAACATCGTAACTTTCTGACAGATCGGTTAATCAAGATGGATACTGGGTAGGCCAGAGCATCAGCTGCAATTTGTAGGTATTCACTTGGGAGGTTGTCTGCTGCTAATTTGGTGGGCTTAAGTTTAGTAGGTACAGGAGAAAAAGAGAAGGCAGTGGGGAGATTACTAGTTGAAGGTGTGGGTTGGAGGGGAGGGGGGTTGTGTTGTTTAGCTAGAGATGGTATGGTCTGTGTGAAGTATGTGTTGAATGAGGTAGCAATATTTTCTGAGGAGTGAGGGATGTTAGGAGGAGGGGTACTGACTTTACCTGGGTGGAGGATTGAGTTTATGGAGGACCAGAATTGTTTGGGGCTGTATTGTGAGGAGTCTAGGGCAGACTGGTAGTATTGGAATTTGTCCTGTTTTATTAGCTTTTTGACTATTGCGTAGTTCTAGGAATTTGTCTAGTTGAGAGGGTTTTAGTTTTGTGCCAGTGCTCCCAGGCTTTATCCCAGTTTTTCATTTTTGACTTGGTGGTTTTCTGTAGCCATGGGGTGGGTTGTGCTTTGGTTCTGGAAAGTCTTATGAAGGCATGGTAATTAAGGATGCTCAGGAAGGTAGTATTAAAAAATTCAACTGTGTCATCAAGACGGAGGTGCTTTAGAGGATGCCAGTTACATTTTTTGAGGGATCAGATGAATGTGAGTGGGTTAAAGTTTAGTTTTTTACGTATTTGACGGTAGGGGACAGGTTTAGCTTGGTATAGGTATTTTTGAGTAGGAATGCTGGGGAGTGATCACTGAGGCTATCTGATAAGCAGCCTGTTAAATATGACTGGGGGCTCTTACAGATTAGTATCCAATCCAGGGTAGTGTGCTTGCTGGAGTTTTTATTTATCCTGGTTGGCGACTGGACTAGTTGGGTGAAGCCATGAAGGTTTACATGATGGGTTGGGATGGTTGCCAGAACAGGACTGCCAGTCAATACTGAAATCACCTAAAATGATAGTTTCTTGGGGCAGATGGTGGGTAAGACCAGCTGAGGTTGTTTTCTAGTGGAGGGATGTTTTGGCCAGGTGGGAAGTAGCATCCAATTATGTTGATGGTTTTGTTTTTGTTTATTCTGAGGTTGGTATATATTATTTCTTCATTGCCTATTTGTGGAGCTGATGATTTTAAGATCTGGATGTTTAGATGCTGTTTAAATATTATAGCTACACCGCCTCCTTTCTTGTTTAGACCGTCTACTCTTAGTATGCCGTAACCTGTAGGGAGTATTTGCTCACTGGTAATTTAGGTTTTAGCCAGGTTTCTGTCACAATAACTATATCTGGGGAGTACAAGTCTATGGTGGGATGGAGTTCATGGACTTTGTTGGATATACTTCTAATATTTAGGCTTAGTAGAAGGAAGTCACCTGGCTTTCTATTGGCTGTAATATGGGAGAAGTTGTGGTTTCTAGTCTGATTATGAGGATTGGTGTTGGAGATGGTAGGGCCAGGGTTGGGGTGGACGTCGCCACTTAGGACTAGTTTTGATATGCATGAGGTTATTAGTTCTCAGTTTTTTAATGTGTTTGTTCATAACAGAAACTTGTGCTCTGTGGGTAATAGGTATGGTGGGAGGGTTACTAGGTTAAGTTGCAGGGATGCTTTATGTTTGAGTAATATAGTTGGTAGAATATGTGGGGGGTACATAGGGATGGTTCTTGAGTTGGTGGGAGGGGAGCTGAGTGAGGGTGAGACATGAGGGGTGGTGCGAGTAGTACAGTGGTAGCGGCTGAGTGGGAGAATGCTGGAGCTTTGGTAGGATATAAGATATGCAAGGAGAGTGCATGCAGTGAGCATAGGTAGGGTATGCTTGTACATGTTAGTTGAGGAGGTGTGATAGTGGGAAGATGGAGGAGGTAGTGTTGGGTTAGCACTGTGGCTGGCTATTGGAAAGATGGGAGGGGTTTGTGAGTAATAAAGGTGGGACCACTGGGGGTGGGAGGGAATAGGGGGCAGGGTGGGGAGCGAAGCGGGTAGAAATCCTGTTAGTTGCTCTTATGAGGGGGCTGGAAACAATCGGGTAACAGTTAACTGATAAATGAACATATGATAGTGACAAAGGTGGTTGTAGTTTTAAAAATGGTGCCTGCCACAGGTAATATTTATTAACTTTGGGATTGTCTTAAGGTAATAACAGGGAAGGGGGAGGGGAGAAAGTACAGTTGCGTACACTTACCATAAATGTAGATGTTGGAGTGTATTCACTGTTGCAGTCATTACATTTGGGTAATCCTGCTGGCAGGTTGCCCTCAGTCGGCCTGAATTCCAAAGTCCTGGGTCCTGTGTCGGCTGCTGTAGGTTCAGGGTTTGCAGTGGAGTGTGCAAAATCTGGCCCTCCTGCTGGGAAAGCAGGGAAGGGATCTGATGCAAGTGCCAAGGTGGCCCTGCTATAAGACTGCGTAAAAGTGGGTACCAGTGCTGGCATGGTCAGTCTGGTGCGATCAGGATCGTCCCTGGCCTGTCCTGTTTGATCTTGAGTAGTACTTCGAGAGGAGGGGCAGAGGGGGAAAGGCATAGATTGAGAGGTTTTACCATGTAAAGGATAGGGCATCCACTTTCCATGCTTGGCTGTGGGGAGTTCTGGTGCAAAATTTGCTCAATTGATGGTTCTGGGGGGGAAGCAGAGGTCCACCGCTGGTGTACCCCACCTGTGGTATAGAAGCTTGAATGAGTTTGGTTCCAGTTTCCACTCGCAAGTCCATTAGATTTCTGCTCAAGTAGTCTGCCAGTGAATTTGGTTTGCCTGGCAGGAATTGAGCTTGCAGGTGTACTTGATGGCTCAAGGCTGTGTTCCACAGAGCCATGGCTAACCTTCAGAGAGGGTAGGAATGAGTTTCCCCCTGCTCTATCACATAACTGTGGTGGTGTCTATCAAGATTTGTCCTGGAAGGATAAGGTATTTCAAGGCCGTCAGTGCATTCTGTACAGCTAACATTTCTTTAATATGCAGGTGCATTTGTCTTGGGCTCCATTTGCCTGTCATGTGAGCCCCCCCATGCATAGTCTGATGAGTCTTTGGGTGGCAGGGGGATTGAGTGAAAGGGAGTCCCTTGTTGTGGTAGCAGGCCTCTGCCCACCAAAGGAACTCTGTCCTTAGGCAGGGAATGATAGGAATCACTGTTGCCAGGTCCTGAGAATGTTGACGCCAGAGACTTTTATACCACTGATGTCTCACATGCAGTCTTGCATTTGGAATTAGGAGAATGCATGAGGCCATGAACCCTAGGGCTTGCAGTATTTTTCCTGCAGACAGCTGGGTTTGGGTGGCCAAATAAACCTGTTTTTCTGGAGTGAGGAATGCCATCTGGGAAGTTGTTCAAGCTTGCTCCCAGGAATACAATTTTTTGGCTGAGTACCAGATGTGATTTCTTTTCATTGATGGCATACCCCAGAGAAGTTAGGAGCCCCCTTACAAATGTCAGGTGCTGAAGTTGCAATTCCTGTCTGTCTGCCTAAAACGGGCAATTGTCCAAGTATGGGTAAATTTGAATTTTCTCTGCCTGCAATATGCAATGGCTGGAGCCAGGCATTTTGCGAATACCCTCGGCGCAGTAGATAAGCCAAAGGGAAGTGCAGAGAACTGATAGTGCATAGAGCCTGCAAGATTCCCTTATGGGGATGTGCAGATAAGCTTCCTTTAAGTCTAGAGTGACCAGCAAGGAGTCCTTGGCTAGCATAGGAAGCAGCTGTTGGAGTATAAGCATTTTGAATTTTGGTACCACCAGGAAGGTGTTCAGAACTGACAGATCCAGGACAGTGCGCCAAGACTCTTCTTTTCTGGGCACCAGAAACCATCTGGAGTAGAAACCCTGTCCCCTTTGCTCTGTTGAACAGGCTGAATAGCCCTGATACCGGGAAGAGAAAGTACTTGCTTTTGGACCTCTGCCCATTGGTTTGGGGGAAGGTCTGGCAATCCACTTGGGGTTGGCAGTGAGTGGAAGTAGAATCTGTATCCCTGGGGTACAATGTTTAAGAGTAGTCTGTCCTGGGTAATGCACTCCAGTTTTTTGCATGCAGGGTGAATTTTCCTCCTAGGGGGTGCAAGTACTCTGGCATGGCTGGGAAGGATGAAGGACAAGTCATTCTGAACTTTTTCCATTAAGACGGTGGCTTACCACTCCTTGTATTTGAGGTGGGAGCACTTCATTGTTTAGATCTGTGCATACCCAGAGACTGTAGTCTTGGTGGTCTGCTGCCCCTGGGTTTGGAATGAGGGGTCAGTCATCGGACTCTATCTGTAGAATCAGAAGGAAAATAAATTGTCTTTTAGAGGGGGAAGGCTGGCTTACCCTAATTAAAGGGCAATAAGGTCTTCAGTCATTCTAAGCATTTGTTTGTGGCATGGTTGCCTGAGCATGTGCTTTGGTCGTCTGATTCCTAGGCGTAGTGCGAACTCTGGGCCTGAGATACTTGGTAGTTTTATTCAGAAACAAAGTAGTCTGTTTAATACAAACATCGTAAGGTCTGAATACACCCTCAGAAGCTGGTGCCGGTACAGCGGCTCCAGACCCACCCAAGGTAGAGACATTGACAGGTACCATAGTCTAAGCATATGGCGGCATACCGGACTCCAAATGGGTTTCAGAGGCCTGCAATTTGTAGAAACAGATATCCGGGGGTGTGAAAGTGCTGGCGGACTGGCGACTAGCTTAATGGAAGCGTAGTTGGCAGTTTTGGACCTATGCGGTCTCTGTCTTTATCCTTACGTTTTTCGGAAGATCGGTAGTCTGATGGCTAATTGTAGCCATTTTGGAATATGGAGAATGAGCGCTAAAGAATTTAGCAACAGACTACCCAATAACAAATAGTTTGGGCGTTGAACAGGGTACAAAACCGACAGCAAGGAACGTCATGGTCTGGGCCTAAACAGGTGACGCAGTACGAATGAAAATCTTTGTGAGGTATTTGCTTGCCAAAGGAAAGACCATTAACTTTTTCTGACATCGGTTAGAACACGAAAAAAGGATCCCCAACGGGGTACTTAGCTTTAGAAAACTTCGGGTCTGAAACTCTAATGGAAATTTCAGGTAGCGGCCGACCGGCACTTGCAAACTGCTTCTACAGCATGTTTTATATTCTCGACGACCTGATGTCATGGAAGAGGTGACCGCATCTGACGCAAAAATCCCAAGACTCTGGTATTCAGGCTGACTGAGGGCTACCTGCAGGAAGATGACCCAAGTGTGATAACGAAACACGAAGAACATCTGTACTAGGTTAGTGTTTGACTGTTGGTATCATTACACTTGGGTCGATTCCCAAAGCTGAGGAAGGGTGGAGGCAGTCAAGAAGTGTTAGGGCTGGCTAGCAGGCCTCAAAGACTGCTGTAGCAAATCCAGCTCTGGATTTAGAGAAAATAGGCAAGTGATGATGCTTGGTGAAGGTGTGTACAGAAAGTACAGTTTTGTACCTACCATAAATGTAGATGTTGAGTGCTAATACAGCTGCAGTCAAAACAGATGGGTTATCCTGCCATCAGGCGGGTCCCTCGGTCAGCCGAATTCCAAAGTCTAGGTCCGGCGTCGGATGTCGTCGCTTCTTCCCAGACGTCAGTGCGGCAGGGGTATATAAAAGAACCAGCCGACGACATTTTCTTCAGTTTTTCTTGCCCCAGATGTCAGGTGCCCCCAGAAGGAAGGCAAAACATAAATTTATGTAATAACGCAATGCAATATAATCAAAAAACAGTAGTTGCAAGCAAATACACCATAAAAGAATACCCCAATCAGGTTGTATGAGGAGGTGTTGGCCATAAGGCCTGTCCCAAGAGGGGAAGGAGGGAGGGAAACCTGGACTGCAGCTGTATTAGCACTCGAACATCTACATTTATGGTAGGTACAAAAAACTGTACTATGTTAATCGTGCATACAACTGCAGTCATAACAGATGGGTAGAATCCCAAAGCTAAAAAAAGGGGTGGTAGGCACTAAATGGAACTAGGAGGAGCAAGGATGCCCTGCAAGACTGCAGTGGCAAAGCCCGCTCTAGATTTGGAGTATAATGGTAGGTGATAGTGCTTGGAGAAAGTATGTACAGAACTCCAAGTGGCTGCTTCCAAAATATCTTTGGTAGAAACACCCCTGAGGAAAGCTGCAGAGGTAGCTGTGGCCCTTGTGGAGTGAGATCTGATGCCTGTAGGTACAGTTTTACCATGAAAGGAATAAAAAAAGCATATGCAGTGGGCTATCCATTTTGAGACTGTCTGTTTGGAAATAGCCTTCCCTTGAGCACCTGCAGCATAGGACACAGTTGCTCTGATTTTCTGAATGGCTTTGTTCTGTCCAAATAACGAAGCGGTCTGTGAAAGTCCAAGGAAAGTAGTAGTCTCTCCCCTTTGTTTTGTGGATTAGGGTAAAAGGTAGGTAAGTGGATAGCCTGATTCAAGGCTACCCTGGATACTACCTTTGGCATAAAGGAAGGGTTGGTTCATAAGGAAACTCTGTCCTGATGGAAAATGATGAAAGGCTGCACAGCCATGAGGGCTTGTAGTTCCGAAACCCTGCGAGCTGAGGTGATAGCCAGAAGGAAGGCTGTTTTCCATGACAAATATTGCAGTTCTGTTGAAGCAGCTGGCTCAAATGGAGGCAGGGTCAGTTTTTCTAGAATGAAATTGAGGTCCCAAGCAGGTACTGGTTGCTTCCTTGGGGGTTTTATATTCTTAGCCCCTCTGAGGAACTGTCTTAAGAGAGGGTGAGAGAATAAAGGAGGATCAGTGTTGTATTGAGCAGAAATGGCTGAGGCATGGATTTTGATGGAGGAGAATGAAAGTCCACTGCTTAGCATCTCAGCTAGGTACTGTAATATTTGAGGTAAATTCAGTATTCCAGGATCCTGACCCTTTTTCTGATTCCAGGCACAAAACCATTTCCATTTTGCGGAGTAGGCTTTTCTAGTAGAAGGCCTTCTGGCCTCCAATGACATCCTGCACCTCCTTGGAGAGTAGGGTCTGTTGTGAATTTAAGGAATCCTCCATGCGGCTAGATTGAGTGTTTAACAGAGTTTTGAAGTTGTGCTGAGTCAACAGAAGAGGCATTAGAGGCAGGATCCATGGTGGGGAATGAGTCAGGCTCCGGGTACCAGTGTTGTCTTGGCCAGTCTGGAGCAATGAGAATCATCTTTGGTCTGTCTGCTCTGGTTTTTAATAGAACTTTGGGCAGCAGAGGAAGAGGTGGAAAGGCATAAACTGTCATGGTTGTCCAACTGAAAGAGTGCGTCCACTTTTCAGGCCTGTGGATGATGGGTCCTTGAGCAGAATTTTGTCAATTGGTAATTTCTGTGGGTAGCAAAGAGATCTATGTCTGGCCTTCCCCATGCTTGAATTATCTTTGTAAAAACTTGAGGATGCAACTTCCATCAGTGTGGATCTGTCATATTTCTGCTTAGGTTGTCTGCCAGCGTGTTTTCCTTGCCTGGCAGGAATTGTGCTTGAAGTTGGATTTGTAATTCCGGAGATATGAATGGGTTCCTCCCAGTTTGTTTATGTACATCACTGTGGTGTTGTCTGTCCTTATCAATAGCTGGCCTGGATGCAGTAGGTCTTTGAAAGCCATAATAGCATTTTTTACTGCTAGCATTTCCTTTTGATTGATGTGTAGGTGCTTCTTTTTGGGACCATTTGCCCTGAATGCACTGATCCTGTCATGTGCGCCCCCCAGGCGTAGTCCGAGGCGTCTGTTGTGATTTGATTTGCTTGAGGCAAGCAGAATGGGAGACCTATGTTTCTTTGGCATGCTTGAGCCCACCACAGAAATTCCTTTTGGAGGCATGGAATCAGTGGTATAATTGTTTCCAAACTGTGGCTGTGTTGAGACCATAAGTTTTTTTAGGTACCATTGAAGTTTCCTCGTATGCAGCTTTGCACATGGGATTAGCAGGATGCAAAATGCCATGAATCCAAGAGCCTGCAAGATTTTCCTTGCAGTCAGCCTGGTGAAGGTTGCCAGTTTTCTGAAGTATTGAGTTAGTTGCCCTTGTTTCTCTGGCGTGAGGTAGGCCATCTGGGTGTTTGTATTCAAGCTGGCACCCAGGAAAATTATGGTTTGAGAGGGTATTAGTCTTTATTTCTTTTTGTTGACTGTGTATCCCAGAGAGTTCAACAACTTTATTACAAACGCCAGGTGTTTCAGAAGTATGTGTTTGCTGTCCGCTTGGATCAGGCAGTCGTCCAAATATGGGCATATTTGTATCCCTTGAAGTCTGCAGAAGGCAATTACTGATGCCAGGCATTTCGTGAACACACTGGGCGCAGTAGATAAGCCAAAGGGCAATGCAGAGAATTGATAATGGGTTGAACCTGCAAGAAATCTGAGGTATTTTCTGCAATCTTGTCTGATAGGGACATGCAGGTATGCCTCCTTGAGGTCCAATGTTACCAGCCAAGACTCCTTGCCCAGCATGGGAAGAAGCTGCTGTAATGTGAGCATCTTGAATTTTGGTACGAGTAAATATGTGTTTAGGATGGATAGGTCCAAAATAGGTCTCCAATCTTTGTCCTTCCTTGGTACCAGGAATAGTCTGGAATAAAAACCTTGACCCTGTTCTTGTGCAGGTACCTCTTTAATAGCTTTCATGACCATGAGAGCTGAAATTTGTTTTTGTGCCTCTGCCCTTTGATTTTGTGGCAGGTTTGGCATGCCTCTCATTTTTGGAAGGGTGTGAAAGTGGAATCTGTAGCCTCTGTCTATAATGTCCAGGATCCATTTGTCTTTTGTGACAATATGCCAATTTTTCGAAAATAATGCCAGTTTTCCGCCTAAAGGTGCTGCCATTAGAGCTTTGCTTGGCATGCAAAGGGGAAAGTCGTTGGTTCTGCTTTCTGAATGGCTTTGATCTATCCTCTCCACCTCTTGGTGTAGGTGCTTGCCATTGTCTGCCTCTAAATGATCCTTGAGATTGCCCTCTACCCCTCAGACGCCTGTTATCTACCTCTGAGGTCTGTCCGTGGCTGGAAAGGTCCAATTTTTTGAAGGCCAATTTCTACTGAAACGTGGAGGTTGTACCTGTAGGAAATCTTTCACTGTTTGCATTGATTTTGCCTTTTCCTCCATTTTCTTTAATACCTCCTCAGCTTTAACACCAAACAATACATCTTTTTGAAGAGGTGCATCTAGTAATTTAGCTTTGACATGATCTGGTAAGGTTTGCTCTTTGAGCCAAGCATGTCTACGTATGACTGATCCTGTAACAGCAGCTCTACATGAGGCCTCTAAAGCATCAAAACCACATTGCAAGGTATGTTTACCCACTTGTTCTGCACTATGCAACAAATCCTGCAACTCCTTCAAGTCTGGTTGTTCAGGTTGTGACATTTTGCTTTTCAACTGAGATAACAAAAACTGTTGATACTTTAACATATGGAACTGACAGTTTAATGCCTTCATGGTTAAAGTGGCCGAGGTGTATACCCCCCCCCCCCTAAAGCTCTGGAATCTCTCTCTGAAGGTAATGGATTTTTGGCAGTGGAGGCCTCGATTCCCTTGGGACCCTGGGAAATAGTTTCTGGGTCAGCCGCATGGCTTTTGTATAGGAATTGGTGTGAATCAGGAACCCGGTAATACCTGTCAGGCTTGACTTGAGCTGGAGGTAAAGAATCTGGGTTAAGGCTGGCTTCTGAACACACATCTAGTATGTCTAAGACAGGAAGGATAGCCAGAGGCCTGTACTGAGGGAGCAAGAGGAAATCCCTGAGCCTTTTCTTGGAGTCTGAGTAATCTTGGCCTTCCCAGTGGAAGTGTTCCCTCAAGATATGAAAGGTTTCCCCAAAAGAATAGTCCTCAGGGGGGGAGAGACAGAGGGAATGGACTCCTCTGCATCAGAATCTTCAAAAGGGGTGTATGAATGTTCCTGGTCTTCAGAATGTTCTGAAGTAATGGAGGCCTGGTCCGAGGAAGGGTATTCTTCCTCCACTCTGGGCCTTTTGTCCGAGGGGGGTTGAGAACCCCTGATAAGAGTAATCAAATCCTCAGCCATTTTGAGCATTTGTTTTTTAGGCATGGGGCCTTGAGAGGGGCCCTGTGGAGCTTGTCTTTTAGTATGCATGGCTGCTTTAGATTTAGTGAAAGCCTTAATGGAAAAAGAAGAAAGCCTGAAGACACCTTGAGAGGTGGCAGGCCTGTCTAAACTGAGTTTCCCCGCCAAGAGTGGCATCGGTATCTGTAATCGGGGCCGAGGAGCCTGCGACCTTGGGCACAGAAGACACCGCCAAGGAAGTGTCATCAGTAGTCAGGGGCTGCGTAGGCGCCTCGCCGAGAACCGGAGCACCTGTAGTCGGCTTTAGCGTGGTGTCGGTAGAAGTCGCGGACCTCGTATGTCAGTCCTTATCTTTGCGTCTTTTACTCAAAATTGGAGTCCGAATATCAGACGACATAATGTAATTAAACTTTTCGCCAAAATAGTGTTGGGCGAACTCCGCCCGATGCTTAAGTGCGTTTGTTGAATGTAGCACAAAAACGACAGGCCGAGACGTCATGGTCTGGGCCTAAGCAAGGAATGCAGAGGGAATAGAAATCCTTATGCAGTATTTGCTTCCCACATGAAATGCAATTAACTTTGTCTGACATCGGTCTGAGGCAAGAAAAGTTTCCCCAACGGGGTACTTAGCTTTCAAGAAGACTTCGGTTGAAAAATATTCGTAATCTCAGGAGCTGGCCGACCAGCACTTGCGAACTGCTTCTGCTTCGGGCTCTGCGCGGCAAGAAAGACTTAAGAAAATGGCGTCGGCTGGTTCTTTTATACCCCTGCCACACTGACGTCAGGGAAGAAGCGACGACATCAGACACCAGACCTAGATTTTGGAATATGGCCGACCGAGGACCCGCCTGATGGCAGGATAACCCATCTGTTATGACTGCAGCTGTATGCACGATGAACATCCTCCAGGTTGCAGCTTCCAGAATTTCCCTGGTAGGGACTCCCCTGAGAAATGCTGTAGAGGTGGCAGTAGCCCTAGTGGAATGTGGTTTGATCCCTTGTGGGGCAGGTTTTCCATGGTGCTTGTAGCAGAAATGGATGCAATGTGCTATCCATGTGGAAATGGTTTGTTCTGAAATGGCCTTGCCCTCTGCCCCTGTAGCAAAGCCGACTAGCAGCTGGTTAGATTTTCTGAAAGGTTTAGTCCTGTTAAGGTAACGAATGCAGGATCCTTTCCCCTTTATTCTGAAGATTAGGGAAGAAAGTTGGCAAATGGGATGGATTGGTTTAGGGTCACAGTGGACACCACCTTAGGCAAAGGACAGGCTAGTCCTGAGGGGAATCCTCTCAGCATGGAAAATAATGAAGGGTTCCACAGCCATTAGCGCCTGCAACTCAGACACTTTTCTTGCTGAAGTTATGGCTAAAAGCAAGGCTGTTTTCCCGAAAGAGGAATTTTATCTCTGCTGAAGCAGCAGGTTCAAAAGGGGGAAGCGTGAGCTTTTCCAGTACAAAGTTAAGGTCCCAGGCAGGGGTGGGTGCTCTCCTAGAGGGCCTTAAGTTGTTAGCCCCTCTCAGGAATAGTTTGAGAGGGTTAGAAAACAGAGGTGGCTCAGTATTATAATGAGCCGAGATGGCAGAGGCATAAATCTTAATGGAGAAGGATAAGCCTCTGTGGAGTAGATCTGCTAGGTAAATCCAGGATTTCTGAGATGGCAGAGGCATGAATCTTAATGGAGAAGGATAAGCCTCTGTGAAGGAGATCTGCTAGGTAAATCCAGGATTAGAGGTAAGGAGGGCACTAGTGTCCTTTCCTTGAGACTGATTCCAAGAACAAAATAACTTTTCAACTTTTCAGCACAGGATTTCCTAGTACTAGGCCAAGAACGACATACAGCACCTGTTTGCGGAGGGTTGCTGGTGGTGTATTCAGGGGATAAGTCAGGCTGCAAGGTTTAGCGGGTTGCAACTGTGGATGCAAAATCTGTCCTGCCTGTTGAGACAGCAGGGTAGGAGTCTGGTGAAGGTGCCAAGGTGGTCACTGTCACTGCGTAAGAGTGAGTACCAGTAGACGTAGCCAGTCTGGGGCAATAAGAAATGCCCTTGGCCTGTCCTGTTTGATCCCGAGTAGTACTTTTGGTAGGGGCAGAGGGGGAAAGGCATAAATTGAGAGTTTTCCCATTGGAAGGATAGGGCATTCACCTTCCAGGCCCTGCTGTGAGGGTTCCTGGTGCAGAATTTGTTCAATGTTGTCCAATTGAAGGAAAGTGCGTCCACTTTCCAGGCCTGTGGATAGGGCCTTGAGCAAAATTTTTTCAGTTGGTAATTTCTGTGGGTAGCAAAGAGATGTTTGGCTGTCCCCATGGCAGAGTTATCTTTGCGAAAACTTGAGGATGCAACTTCCATTTGTGTGGGTCTGTCATATTTCTGCTTAGGCTGTCTGCCAGTGTGTTTTCCTTCCCTGGCAGGAATTGTGCCGGAAGTTGGATTTGCAATTCCAGAGCTGTGTTCCAAAGGGACATGGCTAGTCTGCACAGGGGGTATGAACGAGTTCCCCCTGTTTGTTTATGTACCACATCACTGTGGTGTTGTCTGTCCTTATCAATAGCTGGCCTGGATGCAGTAGGTCTTTGAAGGCCATAATAGCATTTTGCACTGCTAGCATTTCCTTTTGATTGATGTGTAGGTGCTTCTCTTTTTGGGACCATTTTCCCCGAATGCACTGATCTGTCATGTGCGCCCCCCAGGCGTAGTCAGAGGAGTCTGTTGTGATGATTTGATTTGCTTGAGGTATGCAGAAGGGGAGACCTATGTTTCTTTGGCATGCTTGAGCCCACCACAGAAATTCCTTTTGAAGACATGGAATGAGTGGTATTGTTTCCAAACTGTGGCTGTGTTGAGACCATAAGTTTTTTAGGTACCATTGAAGTTTCCTCATATGCAGCTTTGCACATGGGATTAGCAGGATGCAAGATGCCATGAATCCCAGAGCCTGCAGGACTTTCCTTGCAGTCAGCCCGGTGAAGGTTGCCATTTTGCTGAAGTATTGAGATAGTTGCCCTGGTTTGTCTGGCATGAGGTAGGCCATCTGGGTGTTTGTATTCAAGCTGGCACCCAGGAAAATTGTTTGAGAGGGTATTAGTTTTGATTTCTTTTTGTTGACTATGTATCCCAGAAAGTTTTATTACAAACGCCAGGTGTTTCAGAAGTATGTGCTTGCTGTCCGCTTGGATCAGGCAGTCGTCCAGATGTGGGTATATTTGTATCCCTTGAAGTCTGCAGAAGGCAATTACTGATGCCAGGCATTTGGTAAACACTCTGGGCGCAGTAGATAAGCCAAAGGGCAATGCAGAGAATTGATAATGGGTTGAACCTGCAAAGAAATCTGAGGTATCTTCTGCAATCTTGTCTGATAGGGACATGCAGGTATGCCTCCTTGAGGTCCAATGTTACCAGCCAAGACTCCTTGCGCAGCATGGGAAGAAGCTGCTGTAATGTGAGCATCTTAAATTTTGGTACGTGTAAATATGTGTTTAGGATGGAGAAGTCTAAAATAGTTCTCCAATCTTTGCCTTCCTTGGTACCAGGAATAGTCTGGAATAAAAACCTTGACCTTGTTCTTTTGTAGGTACCTCGTGAATAGCTTTCATGTCCATGAGAGCTGAAATTTGTTTTTGTGCCTCTGCCCTTTGAATTTGTGGCAGGTTTGGCATGCCTCTCATTTTGGAAGGGTGTGAAAGTGGAATCTGTAGCCTCTGTCTATAATATCCAGGATCCATTTGTCTTTTGTGACAATATGCCAATATTTTGAGAATGCCAGTTTTCCGCCTAAAGGTGCTGCCATTAAAGCTTTGCTTGGCAGGTAAAGGGGAAAGTCATTGTGTCTGCTTTCTGAATGACTGATCTATCTTCTCCACCTCTTGGGGTTGGTGCTTGCCATTGCCTGGCTCTGAATGATCCTTGAGATTGCCCTCTACCTCTCGGGCGCCTGTATCTGCCTCTGAGGTCTGCCCGTGGCTGGAAAGGACCAATTTTTTGAAGGCCAGTTTCTGCTGAAACGTGGAGGTTGTACCTGTAGGAAATCTTTCACTGTTTGCATTGATCTTGTCTTTTCCTCCATTTTCTTTAGTACCTCCTCAGCTTTAACACCAAACAATACATCTTTTTGAAGAGGTGCATCTAGTAATTTAGCTTTGACATGATCTGGTAAGGTTTGCTCTTTGAACCAAGCATGTCTATGTATGACAGACCCTGTAACAGCAGCTCTACAGGAGGCCTCTAAAGCATAAAAACCACACTGCAAGGTATGTTTACCCACTTGCTCTGCACTATGCAACAAATCCTGCAACTCCTTTAAATCGGGTTGCTCAGGTTGTGTCATTTTGCTTTTCAACTGAGATAACAAAAACTGTTGATACTTTAACATATGGAACTGACAGTTTAATGCCCTCATGGTTAAAGTGGCCGAGGTATACACCTTTTCCCCCCACCTTTCTAAAGCTCTGGAAAATCTCTCTCATTTTAGCAGTAGAGGCCTTAATTCCCTTTGGACCCTATGAAATAGTTTCTGGGTCAGCAGCATGGCTTTTGTATAGGAACTGGTGTGAATCAGGAACCCACAAAAAACTCAGAAAAAAGATGTTTCACGGAGATCACAAATCACGCCAGTCCAGGTGATGAAGTTGATTTCTTTACTTAATGGTTAGCGCTTTCATGCACAAAGTATATGCACTTCTTCAGACAAGTTACAATTTAAAAATGATACGCTTTTATACAAACGCATAAAAAGACTTATCATAAACCACTCCCATTATTACCAAATTAATTCTAATTAAACAATTACTTTAAACATAAATTTCAAGGCTCTATTAACATTTAAAATACTATCATCTCAAAGCGTTTACTTGACTTTAAACAACCAGCTTAAAATAAGATACAAAAATAAACAATGTGAAAGTATATTAATATTATATATATTTGTATTATTAAATATTGTTAAAAATAATTTATAGCTTTGCGTATTAAATGCATTTTCGTAACTAAATGATCATAAGCGTAAAAAACATTTCATGTAAACACAAGCTTAGAACAAAGAGTCCAAATAAAACCACTATGATTTAAGACTTATTTTTATCTGTCTAAAGCTTTGATGTTGAGTAAGCATTTTATGGAACACATGTCATGGATCCCTGAAAGTATAGGCATTTGTTTTTAGTTGCCAAAGAAGTTTGTGTTCTTGTAACCAAGTACCATGCACCACCCCTAGGATTTTTGTGGACTTGTTGCACTACGTTAAACAAGAAACTATGCGAATTGTTTTCCATTATGTGCTTGGCCAAAGCATTTGATGGATTGTGTTTTGTAATAGCGTATGTGTTCATAAATATGCGTCTTTAAATGACGTTCTGTTTTTCCAAAATAATATGCAGCACAATCCTTGCATTTAGCGAGATAAACAATCCCTTGACTATCACAACTACACTTATCATTGATGTAATACTTGATACCCCTTACAGTAAATGTGGAACCTGTTTGAATGAATTTACAATATTTACAATGGCCGCATTTAAACATGCCTTTGTTGACCTTAAAGGTTCTTAGAGGGAACTCTAATAAGTTCTTGATTGAAAATGCTTTTTTGTACACTATAAGGGGTTTAGGTCCTAATATAGAGTGAAGTTGTTTGTCTTGAATAATGCATTCCCAGTTCTGCAAAACACCTCAAATTTGTGGTGCGCAAGTATTAAATTGAGTAAGGAAACTTATGTTGTAAGTGGTCATATCAAGGCCATTGTTCTCGCTAATTTCTTCAACTACAAGTGTTTTTTGGCATGATTGGCCTACGTTGTTGCATATGCCTTTAAAAATCGGACTTAGTCCAAGTTTCCTCTTATTTTTAACTTCCCAAAGAACTGCACTAATTAATCGATTGGGGTATTCTCTATTAAAAAACATTTCACACAGTTGCCAGCATTCATCTTCGAATACTTCGTCTGTTGAGCACATTCCAGATGCTCGAACAAACTGTCCTTTGACAACCCCTTTTCCTTTGAACAGAACGTCATTTAAAGACGCGTATTTATTTACGCTTATGATCATTTAGTTACGAAAATGCATTTAATACGCAAAGCTATAAATGATTTTTAACAATATTTAATAGTACAAATATATATAATATCAATATACTTTCACATTGTTTATTTTTGTATTTTATTTTAAGCTGGTTGTTTAAAGTCAAGTAAATGCTTTGAGATGATAGTATTTTAAATGTTAATAGAGCCTTGAAATTTATGTATCGTATCCGTATCGGATATAATAAACTCGGGGGAGTCTAGATGTTTCCTCTTACATGTCCTCTTATGCGGAAACTCACCTGAGGGGTCAGGAGAAGCCTTGGAAGAGGAAGATATTCCCAGTGGGGAAACCTGAGGCGTTGGATTTCTGGGTCCAGGAGCAAGACAGTGGGAAGAGAAGAAGTCAACAGGCACTGTAGTGGGAGGAGCTGATGGAACTGACCGTTGACTACGCCCTGGGGCTAGTACACTCCTCATCACCTCGAAGGCTCCCCCATCAGAGAGGCCAGAAGGCTCCCGCTCCGAAGAGATAGGAACCCCAGGCCGCACCGGCAGGGATGGCTCCGAGGCTGATGTCGGGGCTAAGCTCACCAGCGCCAAAGCTCCGAGAGGGAGAAAGTACAGTTTTGTACCTACCATAAATGTAGATGTTCGAGGATTCCATTGCTGCAGTCCTAACAATTGGGTATAGTCCGCATCCAGTCGGCCCGAATACCAGAGTATAAGGCTGACGTCGGTCATGGCGCATTAGACTGACGTCAGTACGTCAGGGTACTAATGCGCATGACCGGCGTCCTATCCTCAGTCTTTTCTTGCCCCAGATGTCAGAAGACCCTAAAAAGACAAGGCCCAAAAAGCCTGCACCAAAACATGAACAATATATACAAAAATATAAGCAGGTAAGCTCACCTACACTACCACCCCTAAACACAGAGGGAAGGAGGGAGAATGGACTGCAGCAATGGAATCCTCGAACATCTACATTTATGGTAGGTACAAAACTGTACTATGTTCTTCTTCCATTGCTGCAGTCCTAACAATTGGGTAGAATCCCAAAGCAGAGGTAAGGGAGGCTGGCAAATCATAAAGAAGCAGGAGCTGACAACATGCCTTGCAAAACAGCTGTGGCAAAACCAGCCCTAGACTTAGAGTAGATAGGAAGGTGATAATGCTTAGAGAAAGTATGCACTGAACTCCAAGTAGCTGCTTCCAAAATATCCTTAGTTGCCACCCCCCGTAGAAATGCTGTTGAAGTGGCAGTAGCCCTAGTGGAATGAGGCCTAATCCCAGCTGGAACCTCCTTGCCATGATGGGAATAACAAAATGCAATGCAAAAGCCAATCCACCTAGAAATAGTTTGTTTTGACACAGGCTTGCCCTGCGAACTCAAAGCAAAAGAAACAAACAACTGCTGAGACCGTCTAAAATCCGTAGTCCTGCTTAAGTAATAACGCAATTGCCTGTGTACATCTAAAGTATGCAAAATCTTTTCCCCTTTATTTTGGGGGTCTGCATAAAAAGTAGGCAAATGAATAGTCTGGTTTAAAGCCACACTAGAAACCACCTTAGGCATAAAGGAAGGATTAGTACGTAATGATACCCTATCCTTATGGAAAATCAAAAAGGGCTCGACTGCCATAAGGGCCTGCAACTCAGACACCCTTCTTGCAGAAGTAATAGCCAACAAAAAAGCAGTCTTCCATGACAAATATTTCAATTCAGCAGTAGCCAGGCTCAAAGGTTGTAGAGTAAGTTTTTCCAACACAAAATTGTGATCCCAAGCAGGAGTAGGAGCTCTACGTGGGGGTCTTATATTCTTTGCCCCTCTAAGAAACTGCTTGAACAAAGGATGTGAAAACAAAGGTGGGTCACAATCATAGTGAGCTGAAATTGCTGCAGCATGAATCTTAATAGAAGAGAAGGACAACCCTTTGTCCAATAACTCGGTAAGATATTGAAGAGCCACACTCAAATTAGGCTCAGAAATCTCCAAATTCCTTGCTGCACTCCAAAATAAAAATCTCTTCCATTTTGCTGCGTACACTCTCCTTGTACTAGGCCGTCTAGCTTCCATAATCACATTTAAAACTTGTTGAGGAAGTTGAGACCTGCTGTGTTTCAACACAGAATATGCCAGGCTGTTAGATGAAGAGAGTGAAGCTTGACATTGAGCAGATGACCGTCCTCTTGAGATAACAGATGAGGAATCAGAGGTAAAGGCCATGGAGGCTTCTTTACCAGACTCCGTAGTAGTGGGTACCAGTGTTGCCGAGGCCAATCTGGAGCTATCAAAATTCATCCTTGGCCTGTCTTGTCTGACCTTTAATAGCACCTTTGGAAGAAGAGGCAGAGGTGGAAAGGCATACACATGAAGATTTTCCCAACTGAAAGACAGAGCATCCACTTTCCAAGCTGTGTGATGAAACCCCTTTGTGCAATACTTTGGCAGCTGGTGGTTTAGTGGAGAAGCGAACAGATCTATGTCTGGAGTTCCCCATGACACTGTCAATGTCTGAAATACATGAAGATCCAGTTTCCACCCGTGGGGATCCATGATTCGTCTGCTTAACACATCTGCTAAGGAGTTCTGTGCTCCTGGCAGAAACCTTGCCTGAAGAGTTAGTTGCAAGCTTAGCGCAATCTCCCATAAAATCATTGCTTGCCTGCATAGAGGATAAGAATGTGTTCCCCTTGCTTGTTGATGTACCACATGACAGTTGTGTTGTCTGTTAGAATCAACACCTGTCCTGGAAGAAGTAACTCCTTGAAAGCCAGTAAAGCGAACTGGACTGCTAACATCTCCTTCATGTTGATATGTAGATGCTGTAGTCTGGCAGGCCACTTGTCTTGTATCCACTTTCCAAGTAGATGAGCTCCCCAAGCAATGTCCGAGGCATCTGTCGTTAAAATCTGACTCGCCTCTGGCCGGGTCACAGAGAGTCCCTTGTTTAGGTGACATTCCTGAGCCCACCACAAAAATTCCCTTTGAAGGCAAGGTATTATGGGAAAGACAGTGTCTAAATCCTGGCAGTGCTGTGTCCATACATTTTTGAGATACCATTGTAATTTCCTCATATGCAGTTTGGCATTGGGAAGCACCAGAATACAAGATGCCATGAACCCTAATGCTTGAAGGACTGTCCCTGCAGTCAGCACGGACTGATGAGATAGATGATGGAAGTAAAGTGATAGACTCATTTGTTTGTCCGGGGTTAAAAAGGCCATCTGGGCTGCTGTATTCAGTCTCACACCCAGAAAGCACATGTCTTGAGAGGGTACTAGACTGGACTTTATTTCGTTCACAGAATACCCTAGGCATCTTAGCACTGCTATAACATATTCCAGATGCTGTAGAAGGTCTTCCTTTTCTTGAGCCAGAATCAGGCAGTCGTCTAAGTAAGGATAGATTTGAATTCCTTGTAGCCTGAAGTAAGCTATCACTGGAGCCAGAACCTTGGTGAATACTCTGCAGTAGATAAGCCAAAGGGCAATGCAGAGAACTGATAATGAGAATCTCCAGCTCGAAACCGCAGATACTTCCTGCAACTTAGCCTGATAGGCACATGAAGGTAAGCTTCCTTGAGATCTAAAGTTACCATCCAGTGATCTTTGCCCAGCAGAGGTAAAAGCTGTTGTAACGCCAACATCTTGAACTTGGGAATGTCCAGATAAGTGTTGAGGAGAGATAAATCCAAAATTGGTCTCCACGTGTTCCCCTTCTTTGGTACTAGGAACATGCGGGAATAAAATCCTAGGCCCCTTTCTGATACAGGGACTGGCTGAATGGCCCCATTTGAGTAACTGAGAAACTTGCTTGTGAGCCTCTTTTCTTTGTGGAGGAGGAACGTCTGGCATGCCTTTGAAAGGGGCATTGTATGGAAATAAAACCTGTAACCGTGGTGAATAATGTCCAACACCCATCTGTCTTGAGTAATTAAATCCCAATTTTCTGTGAAAAGAGACAGTCGTCCTCCCAAAGGAGCTGCCAGACGAGAATCTACTGGCAGCTGAAAAGGCAGGTCATTGGGTCTGCTTACGAAAGGACTGACCCCTGCCCTCACTAGAAGTCTGAGCAGGTGAACTCCCTGTTCTAGACCTAAAAGAACCTTGAGCCCTGCCCCTACCACGTCTAGACCTACCCCTAGACTGGGAGTCATAAGCAGGATAAGTCCACCCCTTAGCAGGCCAATTTCTACTAAACTTGGTGGCTGTACCTGCAAAAATTCTTAACAGTTTGCATAGATTTAGCTTTGTCCTCCATTTTCTTTAAAACTGCTTCCACAGGCGAACCAAACACATCAGACTGTAAAGGTGCATCCAAAATCCTTGTCTTAACATGCTCAGCCAAATTCTGATCTCTTAACCAGGCATGCCTGAAGAACAGAACTAGTGGCAGCCACCCTCGAGGAGGCCTGCACAGCATCAAAGCCACATTGCAAAGAATGCTTGCCCACTTGTTCAGACACATAAACCAAATCCAGCAACTCTTTACACTCAATACCTTCCGCCAAAGCATCCACCTTAGACTTCAATTGAGAAAGGAGATAATTTTGATATTTCAGCATGTGGAACTGACAATTCAATGCTCTCATGGCTAGAGTGGAAGAAGTATACAGTTTCTTACCCCACCTATCCAAAGCCCTAGCCTCCTTGTCAGTGGGAACAGGATTTCTAACCACAGAGGCTTTAACACCTTTAGGCCCCTGAGAAACAGTTTCTGGGTCCGCCCTAGGACTCTTAAACAAATACTTATGAGCTTCAGGCACCCTATAGTACCTATCAGGTTTAACAGGAGCAGGAGGCAAGAATCAGGGTTCAGGGAAGCCTCTGCAAAACATCTTCCACCACAGTCAACACAGGAGGTATAGCTAAGGGCCTATGCTGGGGTAAAAACAAGAATTCCCTAAGCCTCTTCCTGGAATCAGAGTAATCCTGGCCTTCCCATTTAAAGTGCTCCCTCATGGAATGCAGAGTCTCTGAAAATGAAAAATCCTCAGGAGGAGAAGCTGAAGGAGTGGCATCATCCACATCAGAATCAGAATAAGGAGGATACTCCTGTAAATCATCCGCAGAGGACTCAGAAGCCTCTGAACCGTGTTCAAAACTGGCAAACTCCGGCTCCACCCTAGGCCTCTTAGCAGGAGGGCCCATAGAACCTCTAATCATAGTAATCAAATCTTCTGCCATTTTAAGCATATGTTTCTTAGGTACAGAACCGAAAAGCTAGGAGAAGCCCCACTGAAGCTGAAATTGGCCTACTTCTAAAAGAAGCTTTAGCAACAGAAGGAGGCTCTAACTACTGTGGGACAAGAGGGAAGAATAGGCCCTGAGAAGCCCC
This sequence comes from Protopterus annectens, assembly GCF_019279795.1. Classification (NCBI taxonomy): domain Eukaryota; kingdom Metazoa; phylum Chordata; order Ceratodontiformes; family Protopteridae; genus Protopterus; species Protopterus annectens. The sequence goes on from NC_056744.1 coordinate 394,837,218, forward strand.
TTCAGCCTGGCCTGCCTCCTGAGATGGGACATCCTGTAACAGTAAAGTTTCTGCCGGAGACTCCATAGAAACTCCTGGCAAAACCTCTGGCTCCACTGAGTTTCCTAAAGAACCGACGTCCGGGACTGCCGGTTCTTCAACCCTAGGCTTCTGTTTTGTCCTTGCGCTTCCTGGGAAGCGGGCGCCGGAGCATCCGACGGCATTTTATAATTGCAACGCTTCCCAAACACTAACCTGGCACAGTCTAACCTCCTCTTAATAGTGCGTTTGTTAAACCTAGCACAAGAGCGCAACCAACAACGCCGTGCTCAGGCCCTAAACAAGGTATACACAAAGTATGGAAATCCTTATGCGGTATCTGTTTCCCACAAGCAATACAGTAATTCAGTTATTCTGACATCCGGTTAAATACTGAGGCAAGAAAACCAAAATGTTCCCAACGGGTACTTAGCCAACTCTGATTCGGTCTGAAACTCGGTTTTGGGAAATATCTCAGAACGCCAACCTGCACTTGCAAAACTGCTTCTGCATCGGACCACGCGGCAAAAAAGACTGAGGATAGGACGCCGGTCATGCGCATTAGTACCCTGACGTACTGACGTCAGTCTAATGCGCCATGACCGTCGTCAGCCTTATACTCTGGTATTCGGGCCGACTGGATGCGGACTATACCCAATTGTTAGGACTGCAGCAATGGAAGACGAAGAACATCGGGGTCGGACAAGGGTCCCATGCCACTCACCCCCTCGGAGCCGACGAGAGAGACCAGATGCCCAGATCCCTCCAACGAAGGCATCAAGGAGGAGATCGGAGCAGAGGACGACGGAGCCGAAGGGGGAGGTATCGGCTCCGAAGCCACAACATTCACGGCTCCGAGGAGCTCCGGCTCAGAGCTTTGTAGGAGAGTCGAAGGAGGAATTTTAGGTGGATGTGTAATAGCTACCGTCTGATGAGACGGGCTATGGAGCATTTGGGTCAATGCCTGAGACTTTAATAGCCTACTCACCGCTCTCTCAAGATCGTGGTCAGACAGCCTGGACGACCGAGAAGACCGGCTCCGGTGGCTCCGCTCCGAGAGCAGGGGTGATCTCGGAACCGAATGGATAAACTCCAACGAAGGGGATCTTGATCTCTTTCTGGAGGTGGGTGGAACCAAAGGAGCCGAGGATACGTCTGCTCCAGTCGGAGCAGACAGTGAGTGCATAGATTTAGCGGCATCGGCGCCAGGTGGAGCCGATACTGTAAGCTGCGACACAGAAGGATCGGCTCCGGCCAGAGCCGATCTAGTCACAGAAGGCGAACCAGTAGCCGATGGCTTAGGGCTTGGAGCCGAAGGCTTTGCTGGTTTCGAGGGCTTCCCCCGGAGCAGACTTAGTCGGGGAGCTCTCAGGCTTTAATAAGCCCCTCAGTATTAGTTTATTTCTGCGCTCCTGCAGGACTCTTGCGCTGAAGGCGTGGCAGACAGTGTCCTGCAGGTGCAGAGGTCCCAGGCAGTAAACACAAGTGTGACCGTCTGTCAGAGACATTTTCAGACAGCACGAGTCACACTTCTTGAAGCCTGAGACCTTTGTGTTCTTCGACATAACGGTGTCGAGGGAGCACCAAGTACCAAAAACACACACACACAATAAACACCCAATCCAAATAAAAAATAAACAGGGATACAGACACACCCAAACACCACACAGAATCTCTGACAAAAAATTAGGAAAGGGGGAGGCTTAAGGCCTAACTTAGGGGAAGGGATAAATAACTGTGGATAACGGGAACCACTAATGGGAGATAGGGTTAAAAATCTAACCGTTAACAGTTAAGACAATAACAGTAGTGGACTAAAACGAAAGGGAGTGACTAAGTCTGAAAAATTGAAAACTTACCAGGATCCGGTAAAAATGCACCTCGCAAGCGAAAGTGGAAAACGAGATCTGGGTAGTTATCGCCTTGCATCATGGGATATAGGGTTGCCTTGAGCTGGTAAAATTAGCTCTCGAGCTTTAGTAAGTGGCTCCGAACCCATCCAGCAAGAATGAAGGCGAGATTGACAACTTAACATTTAAACATAAAAGTACAAAAATATACCACCAACAAAAAAGCAAATACACCAAAAAGGCTTTTAAGCATAGTACAGGAAAGTAGCGGTATAGCCAAAAGAAGTTAGGGGGCTGGAGGGATTGTAACCACGACTGCAACCGTGAATACATTCGAACATCTACAGTGTATACAACTGTACAATGTTCTTCGTGTTTCACTGTTGCAGTCATTACATTTGGGTAGATTCCCAAAGCTATGGGTGGGAGGAGTTCAGACAGCATTAGGGCCAGCTATAAGGCCCTACAAGACTGAAGTGGCAAAGCCAGCTCTGGATTTAGAGAAAATTAGCAAATGATAATGCTTGTTGAAAGTATCTACAGAACTCCAGGTAGCAGCTTCTAAGATGTCCCTGGTAGGGGCGCCTCTGAGAAAAACTGTAGAGGTAGATGCAGCCCTGGTGGAGTGAGGTCTGATCCCCTGGGGGATAGGTTTTCCATGGTGCTTATAGCATAAATGAATGCAATCATTTATCCATTTAGAAATGGTTGGCTTTGAAACAGCCTTCCCCTCTGCCCCTGCAGCAAATGCTACCAGCAGTTGTTCAGATTTCCTTTGAGGTTTAGTCCTGTCCAAGTAGAATCTAAGTTGTCTGTGCACATCTAAGGAATGCAGTATCCGTTCCCCTTTATTCTGTAGATTAGGAAAGAAGGTTGGCTAATGAATGGACTGATTAAGAGCCACACTGGATACCACCTTGGGCATGAAGGATGGATTGGTTCTGAGTGACAACCTGTCCGCATGAAAGATGATGAAAGGCTCCACTGCCATAAGGGCCTGTAATTCAGATACCCTTCTAGCTGAAGTGATTGCTAAAAGGAAAGCTGTTTTCCAAGAAAGAAATTTTAAGTCTGCGGTAGCAGCTGGCTCAAAAGGAGGTAGAGTGAGTTTCTCCAAGACAAAGTTAAGGTCCCAGGCTGGAGTTGGAGCTCTCCTGTGTGGTCGCAAATTTTTGGCCCCTCTAAGGAACTGCTTGAGCAGTGGATGAGAGAAGAGGGGAGGTTCTGTGTTATAATGAGCTGAAATGGGAGAGGCGTGGATTTTAATGGAGGAAAAAGACAGGACCTTGTGAAGCATCTCAGTTAAGTATTGTAAAATCTGAGGTAAATTGGGTGCTGCTGTACTCATCCCTTGAGACTGGTTCCAGGCACAGAATATTTTCCATTTTTCATCATAAGATTTTCTAGTACTAGGCCTCCTTGCCTCCAAGATGATATCCATCACAAGTTTGCTGAGGGATGGTAAAGGAGAGATTAAGTAATTAGCCAGGCCACAAGGTTCAGTGTTGGAAGCTGAGGGTGCAGAATCTGGTTCTCCTGCTGAGACAGCAGGGAAGGAGTCTGAGGCAGGGGCCATAGAGATAACTGTGACACACTGCGCAGGAGGGGCTACCAGTGTTGACACGGCCAGTCTGGAGCAATCAAAATCATCCTTGGTTTGTCCTGTTTGACTTTTAGTAGTACTTTGGAGAACAGAGGCAGAGGGGGGAAGGCATAGACTGATAGTTTTTTTTCAGCTGAAGGACAGAGCATCCACTTTCCAGGCTTGTTTGTGGGGAGTCCTTGTGCCAAATTTGTCCAATTGGTAGTTCTGGGGAGAGGCAAACAAGTCTATAGCTGGGCTTCCTCATTTGCCTTTCAACATGTTGAAAATCTTTGGTGTTGGTTCCAGTTTCCACTCGTGCGAGTCCATGAGGTTTTCTGCTTAGTCCATCTGCCAGTGTATTTAATTTTCTTGGCAGGAATTGAGCTTGTAGGTGCACTTGGTAGCTCAAGGCTGTGTTCCACAATGCCATGGCTAGTCTGCAGGGGGGGGGGGGTAAGAATGTGTACCCCCCCTGCTTGTTTATGTACCACATAACAGTGGTGTTGTCCATCTTTACCATTTGTTGTCCTGGAAGAATGTAGTCCTTGAAGGCTGTCAGAGCATTCTGTACAGCTAACATTTCTTTTTGATTGATATGCAGGTGCATTTGACTTGGGTTCCATTTGCCCTGAATGCACTTCCCTGCCAGGTGAGCCCCCCATGCATAGTCTGATGCATCTGTTGTTAGGGTTTGGGCGGCAGGGGGTGGTGTGAAAGGTGGTCCCTTGTTTTGGTGGCAGGCCTCTGCCCACCAAAGGAACTCTAGGCGTAGCAAGGTATGACAGGAATCATTGTTTCTAGGCTCTGAGAATGTTGACACCATAGACTTTTAAGACACCACTGTAGTTTCCTCATATGCAGTCTTGCATATGGAATTAGAAGAATGCAGGAGGCCATGAACCCCAAGGCTTGCAGTATTTGTCTTGCAGATAGCAGGGTTTTTGTGGCCACTTGTTTGAAGTAGGTTGTCAAATGAATTTGCTTTTCTGGCGTAAGGTAAGCCATCTGCGAAGTTGTATTCAAGCTTGCTCCCAGGAACATAATTTGTTGACAGGGTACCAGTTGTGATTTCTTTTCTTTTATGGTGTACCTCAGACAAGTTAGAACCCTTTTTGCAAAGGCCAGATGATTCAAAAGTATGTCCTGGCTTTCTGCCTGAAATAGACAATCGTCCAGGTATGGGTATATTTGAATACTTCTTTGCCTGCAAAATACAATAACTGGAGCTAGGCACTTTGTGAATAACCTGGGCGCAGTAAATAAGCCAAAGGGCAGTGCAGAGAACTGATAGTGCATGTAGTCTGCTTTGAAGCATAGGTATCTTCTGCAAGATTCTCTGATTTGTATGTGCAAGTATGCTTCTTTTAAATCTAGTGTTGCCAACCAGGCATCTTTGCCTAGCATAGGAAGTAATTGGTGAAGAGGCAGCATCTTGAATTTTGGAATCTCCAAAAAGGTGTTTAGAATAGACAGGTCCAAGATAGGATGCCATGAATTGCCTTTTCTGGGTACCAGGAAAACTTTTAGTTATGTACTCACCATAACTTTAGATGTTTGGGATCCATCTCGCCTACATTCTGTACTGATGGGCTCGGAGCTGATCCTCGGCTCCAACTCTGCACGCTATGCTATAGAGCGAAGCCTCTTATTGGCTGAGCTATTTTCTATCCCAGGATGCACCACCACTAATCCCCCAGATCTCGTTTGCCGCTTACAAGCTAGGACGTGGTCTCAAACTTGGCTGAGCTAAGTGCTGTTTTCTTAAAGTTTTTCTGTCAAGAAATTCTTTAAGCTGCTTTAACAGCTATCGTTGTGTTTTGTGGGTTTTTGATAATATTTTGTGGAGTATTTGTGTGATTAGGGAAAGGTTTCCGTTTAAGTTAGAGGGGCCTTCCCCTATTCCTTAGCGAGTTTTCTTATTTTTAGGGAGGTCAAGTTCCTGTTTTAGAGGGTTTTTGGCCCTCCTTTTGGTGTTTGTTGTACTTATCTTTTTTTTTTTTTTTTTTTAAGAAACCAAAGGATTTATTGTTGTTAAAATCTTTGTTTGACATAGATACTGTTTTTTCCACTGTTATAGTGAGTGTTTTTTACAGGCAGTATGTCCAAAGAACATAGACCCTCAGGATTCAAGAAGTGCACGAGGTGCAGTTATAAAATGTCCATAACTGATGATCACTCCTCGTGCGTATACTGTTTAGGCGCCAAGCACTTACAGGAGTCTTGCAGCGTGTGTCACGCCTTTTCCTCTAGGGTCCTCCAAGAGAGGAAGAATAAATTGATCTTGAAAGGGCTGATCAAACCCTCCTTTGAGGAGGCCTTATCTTCCTCTCCAACTAAGAAAAAGAAAGCGTCTGCTCCGACCAGCCCGTCGGAACAGACTACTAAGAAATCTAGGCAGGCTTCTCCATCGGCTCCACGGACTTCTGAGCAGAGGGTGGAACGGTCTGCCTCGATGCCTCCAGTCTTGACTCCTCTGGTTTCGGAGCCGATGACTGGGGCTTCGAGAGGCGGGTCACCTTCATCAGCTCCACTGATTTTGGAGCCGATGAGGGTTGCCGGCTCAGACTCTTCCCCTGGCGAAGCCCTCCTCGGCACAGAGGAAATTGTTTTGGAATCTCCTCGGCACAGATACTGGTAGAGTCTATTCGGTGCGGTCCCCAGTCCTTTGGAGCCGATGGAGAAGTCGGTTCGACCCGATCGGTTTCCTCGATCTTCCAAGATGTCGGATTCGGACATCGACAGGGTGCTCCTAAGACTGTTTCAGTCTCCTGAATTCCAGAAATTAGTTTGGCTCCAGCACATTCGGCCGGAGCCGGCGGCCCACCCTGTAGTTCTGGTTCCTCCTCCAACAGCCTCGGCGCCGTTGGAGCCAGTGCTGGTGGAGCCGATGGAGGTTTTCGGGTTTGCCCGACCCTCCAACCCGGCTCTCGAGTGGAGTTTGGTACACGGACCTCCTCTGTCGGCCCGGGGACGCTGGGACCGATGTTTGGGTTTGAGCCTTCCTCTCGGTGCGTCCGGCTGCGGGGTACCGTCTACTGTTGTGGCCACGGGGGTTGGACCTTCCCAGGATTCTGGTGGTCCGGCTTTCAGGGCCATGAGGAGTGCGTTGGCCAAATCTTCTCTGGCTACCTCCACGGTCTCACCAGCACCTTCCCTACATACGGAGACTGGGTCTTTGGTAGTCCCCCTGTCCTTAGACAGCGAAGCCCCGGGGCCTAAGGTCACCCCCACTGGGGGTTCCCCCCCTCCTGGAGGTCCCTCTGAAGCTTCTTCAGAGGAACCCCTAAGGAAAAGAGCGTGCAAGAGGAAGCACGTAGACTCCCCCGATGAGTCTCTCACGTCAGACACTGATCTTGATGCGGAGGGGTCCCCCAAGTCGTCCTCAGATGATGTCTAACATCTTGGAAGCCCTCAAACAATGAGGCGGCTGGCATTCCAAACCCTCTTCTGCTGACAAGTCGGTGTTCCTTAAGGCCTTCGGGGCTCAGCCCTCCGCCTCCTGGGCGTCTCCGCCCTTCGATGAGCTCCTAGATTTGATCTGTCTAAGGGCATGGGAACATCCAGACTCCGTGGAACCGGTGCCTGCTCGCCCAAATAAGTTCCTATCAGCACCCCCAGAGAAGGAGTTTTTGACCAAAGGTGTGGCTGTAGATGCCTTGGTGGTGGCATCTGCTACCCAACAAGATGTAGCAGAGGCTTCGACGTCTGTCCATCCTCCTAAGAAGTCTAGGAGCATGGATCGGTACGGGAAGCACACCCTCAGTTCAGCGGCCTTTACATTAAGGTCCCTGAACTATTTAATGCACTTAACCAGATTTCAGAGGGATCCGATAAAGGAGCTTTCAGATACCCTCTTGGGTAACCTACCTGAGCAGCTGGGCCCAGTCGGTTGGCTCTCAGTTGGCTACGCTGTCGGCGATATCAAACTCGTCCATGAGGCTCATTTCATATGCGGCTGAGGGGGTGAGTAGAGCGGCGGGTACGGGTAATGCTCTACGGAGGCAAGCCTGGCTCCGCCTGTGTCATTTTGCGGAAGCCTTTAAGTCTACCTTTGCCGACACTCCCTTTGATGGGTCCTCTTTGTTTGGACCCAAGGTAAAGGACACATTGACCTGCTGCGAGCAAGAAGGTAAGACTTTGACTGCCGTAGGGGCACGATTTTCCACTCCCTTTCGGCCTTATCCCAAGGCTAAAAGAGGAGGGAAAATGTGGTTCCGCAGATCTCAGAAGTCTTATCCCTAGCAGGACGATCCTTCTAGAGGCAGAGGAAATTTTTCTGGAAGACGCCAGTCCCAGAGGCGGCACAGGCCCCCGCAACACTGGAGACCGCGAGTCCTTTCGTGGCTCTTCAGCCTTCCACAATCCCTGAAGGATTGCCCGACTGTGCAGCTCCGGAGCCAGTCGGGGGTCGTTTTTCGAGGCAACTAAAAGCCTGGGAAGGTATCACTCAGGACCGATGGGTGCTTCGAATTATCGCAGGTTACGCCATCCCCTTTTCTCACACCCCACCTCCGTCCAAGAAAATCCCGGACCAGCCGCCCAGTCAACGGGAAATTGCAGCCTTAGAAGTCTCAAAGCTGCTTCAAAAAGGAGTCATCCAACCGGTCCCCGCAGACCAGATCGGATTAGGGACTTACTCTAGATTCTTTTTGGTGCCAAAAAAGACCGGGGACTTGAGGCCCATTTTGGATCTCAGCATTCTAAATCGTTCAGTCAAAAAGTCCAAGTTCAGAATGGTCACCTTACAATCCATTCTCCCACTGCTGGAGAAAGGTGTTTGGATGTGCTCCATAGATCTCAAGGACACCTATTACCACATCCTGGTAGATCAGGCGTCCAGGAGACATTTGCGCTTCAGCCTGGGAGACAGTCATTTTCAGTTCCGCGCGCTGCCCTTTGGTCTCACCACAGCCCCCAGGGTGTTCACCAAATGTTTGGCAGTGACTGCTCACCTGAGGAGTCTAGGATTCCAGGTGTTTCCTATCTGGACGACTGGCTCCTAACTGCCACCTCCAGGCCTACTATTGCAGAACCTACAAGCCACAATATCACTAGGCACTTCCTTGGAATCACCTTCAATTGGCCAAAGTCTGTGTTGCTGCCATCTCAGCGCATAAGATTCATCGGAGTAGAGATAGACTCAAACCGAATGCGGTCTATCTTCCTACAGAAAGGATACAAACTATACAGGTTCAAGTCCGAGCCTTGCTTCTCAGATCCAAAGCTCCAGCCAGGATGGTCCTGCAGCTATTGGGATCTATGTCGGCCACTGTTCTTCTAGTCCCCCTAGCAAGATTGCATATGAGAATTCTCCAGTGGCTTCTTTCGACAGTGGTCCTTTCAGGATCTCCCTCTGTCACCTCATACGGATCACGGAAACCTGCAAACGGGACCTTCACTGGTGGCTGGTGCCCTCCAATCTGGATCAGGGACGACCCTTTGTTCCACCTCCTCCTATGGCCACTTTGACTATGGACGCCTCCCAGATGGGGTGGGGGGGGCATTCCCTGGGCAGGTCAGTCCAAGGCAAATGGCATTCAGAAGAGAGTCTTCTTCATATCAACATTTTGGAAATGAGGGCGGTGCTTCTGTCTCTACAAGCCCTCCACGATTACCTCCCTCAGGGCGTAATTGCCGTTCACTCTGACATGTCACTGGCATGGTATCTGAACAAGCAGGGAGGGACCAGATCCTACCCTCTTTGCAGAGAGACCATGAGAGTTTGGGAATGGGCAGTGGCGACCAGACGTTTTCTGATAGCAACTCATATCCCTGGCAAATCCAACGTGATAGCCGACAGACTGAGCAGAACTATCCTCTCTCCTCACGAGTGGTCTCTGAACGATGCAGTGACAACTCAAATCTTCAGCAGATGGGGAACTCCTTGTTGCGACCTCTTCGCAACCCCGCTGAACGCGAAGTGCAGAAAGTTCTTCTCCCTCACTCCAACTCCGGGGAAGAGTCCTATGGACGCATTAGCCCATCCTTGGCCCACCGGCTTGCTATACGCCTTCCCCCCAGTTCTCCTCCTTCCCAGAGTGATCCAAAAGGAGTCTCACTTGGGGAGCAAAAATGATCTTAGTTGCCCCTTACTGGCCTCGTCAGGTATGGTTCTCCTATCTTCGGAAATATGCACTGGACGGTCCATGGTTCCTGGATCAGATCACAGACCTATTAATTCATCAGTCGGGACAACTCCACCAGTCCCTTCACACTTTGAAGTTAACAGCTTGGCTCCTCCTCTTCCAACTATAGTCAGGAATCATACCTTAGACCCGGAAGTCATACATATCTTATCGGCCCACAAGTCTGCCACTAAGAAATTGTATACTAGCAAATGGAAGAGATTTGCTATTTGGGCTCAACTCCGGGGTCTGGATCCCATCACTATTCCTGTATCGGAAGTCCTGAAATTTCTAACTTCCCTATTCAATCAAGGTTCTTCAGTCTCTACCATCAAAGTCCAATTAGTAGCTATTTCCAATTTTCATGAATCTATAAACCCACCTTTAATGAGCAACAGATTGTGTAAAACCTTCATGAAAGGTGCTGCGCTTTTACAACCTCCGATTTCTCATCCTGCTCCTCCGTGGGATCTCGATGTGGTATTACGTGTCTTAACCTCCTCCCCCTTCGAACCGGCAGCAACATGTGATTTGAAATTTCTATCTTGGAAAACTGCCTTTCTGGTCGCGATTACTTCTGCCAGAAGGGTTTCAAAGCTCAAGCTCTATCTGTAAAACCAGGAAAATCTAGTTTCTATCCCAGGATGCACCACCATAATAGATCTCGCCTACATTCTGTACTGATGGGCTCGAGCTGATCCTGGCTCCAACTCTGCACGCTATGCTATAGAGCCAAGCCTATTGGCTGAGCTATTTTCTATCCCAGGATGCACCACCACTAATCCCCAGATCTCGCTTGGCCGCTACAAGCTAGGACGTGGTCTCAAACTCTGGCTGAGCTAAGTGCTGTTTTCTTAAAGTTTTTCTGTCAAGAAATTCTTTAAGCTGCTTTAACAGCTATCGTTGTGTTTTGTGGGTTTTTGATAATATTTTGTGGAGTATTTGTGTGATTAGGGAAAGGTTTCCGTTTAAGTTAGAGGGGCCTTCCCCTATTCCTTAGCGAGTTTTCTTATTTTTAGGGAGGTCAAGTTCCTGTTTTAGAGGGTTTTTGGCCCTCCTTTTGGTGTTTGTTGTACTTATCTTTTTTTTTTTTTTTTTTTTTAAGAAACCAAAGGATTTATTGTTGTTAAAATCTTTGTTTGACATAGATACTGTTTTTTTCCACTGTTATAGTGAGTGTTTTTTACAGGCAGTATGTCCAAAGAACATAGACCCTCAGGATTCAAGAAGTACCAGGTGCAGTTATAAAATGTCCATAACTGATGATCACTCCTCGTGCGTATACTGTTTAGGCACCAAGCACTTACAGGAGTCTTGCAGCGTGTGTCACGCCTTTTCCTCTAGGGTCCTCCAAGAGAGGAAGAATAAATTGATCTTGAAAGGGCTGATCAAACCCTCCTTTGAGGAGGCCTTATCTTCCTCTCCAACTAAGAAAAAGAAAGCGTCTGCTCCGACCAGCCCGGCCGGAACAGACTACTAAGAAATCTAGGCAGGCTTCTCCATCGGCTCCACGGACTTCTGAGCAGAGGGTGGAACGGTCTGCCTCGATGCCTCCAGTCTTGACTCCTCTGGTTTCGGAGCCGATGACTGGGGCTTCGAGAGGCGGGTCACCTTCATCAGCTCCACTGATTTTGGAGCCGGCGATGAGGTTGCCGCTCAGACTCTTCCTTCCGAAGCCTTCCTCCTCGGCACAGAGGGAAATTGTTTTGGAATCTCCCTCGGCACAGATACTGGTAGAGTCTATTCGGTGCCGGTCCCCCAGTCCTTTGGAGCCGATGGAGAAGTCGGTTCGGACCCGATCGGTTTCCTCCCGATCTTCCAAGATGTCGGATTCGGACATCGACAGGGTGCTCCTAAGACTGTTTCAGTCTCCTGAATTCCAGAAATTAGTTTTGGCTCCAGCACATTCGGCTTCGGAGCCGATGGCCCACCCTGTAGTTCTGGTTCCTCCTCCAACAGCCTCGGCGCCGTTGGAGCCAGTGCTGGTGGAGCCGATGGAGGTTTTCGGGTTTGCCCCGACCCTTACTCCAACCCCGGCTCTCGAGTTGGAGTTTGGAGTTTGCACACGGACCTCCTCTGTCGGCCCCGGGGACGCTGGGACCGATGTTTTCGGTTTCGAGCCTTCCTCTCAAAAGGCCGGGTACCGCCTACTGTTGTGGCCACGGGGTTGGACCTTCCCAGGATTCTGGTGGTCCGGCTTTCAGGGCCATGAGGAGGCACCAAATCTTCTGGCTACCTCCACGGTCTCACCAGCACCTTCCCTACATAATGGAGACTGGGTCTTTGGTAGTCCCCCTGTCCTTAGACAGCGAAGCCCCGGGGCCTAAGGTCACCCCCACTGGGGGTTCCCCCCCTCCTGGAGGTCCCTCTGAAGCTTCTTCAGAGGAACCCCTAAGGAAAAGAGCGTGCAAGAGGAAGCACGTAGACTCCCCCGATGAGTCTCTCACGTCAGACACTGATCTTGATGCGGAGGGGTCCCCCAAGTCGTCCTCAGATGATGTCTAACATCTTGGAAGCCCTCAAACAATGAGGCGGCTGGCATTCCAAACCCCCTTCTGCTGACAAGTCGGTGTTCCTTAAGGCCTTCGGGGCTCAGCCCTCCGCCTCCTGGGCGTCTCCGCCCTTCGATGAGCTCCTAGATTTGATCTGTCTAAGGGCATGGGAACATCCAGACTCCGTGGAACCGGTGCCTGCTCGCCCAAATAAGTTCCTATCAGCACCCCCAGAGAAGGAGTTTTTGACCAAAGGTGTGGCTGTAGATGCCTTGGTGGTGGCATCTGCTACCCAACAAGATGTAGCAGAGGCTTCGACGTCTGTCCATCCTCCTAAGAAGTCTAGGAGCATGGATCGATGGAAGCACACCCTCAGTTCAGCGGCCTTTACATTAAGGTCCCTGAACTATTTAACGCACTTAACCAGATTTCAGAGGGATCCGATAAAGGAGCTTTCAGATACCCTCTTGGGTAACCTACCTGAGCAGCTGGGCCCAGTCGGTTGGCTCTCAGTTGGCTACGCTGTCGGCATATCAAACTCGGCCCATGAGGCTCATTTCATATGGCTGAGGGGTGAGTAGAGCGGCAATGGTAATGCTCACGGAGGCAAGCCTGGCTCCGCCTGTGTCATTTTGGCGGAAGCCTTTAAGTCTACCTTGCCGACACTCCCTTTGATGGGTCCTCTTTGTTTGGACCCAAGGTAAAGGAGACATTGACCTGCTGCAGCAAGAAGGTAAGACTTTGACTGTCAGGGGCACGATTTTCCACTCTTCGGCCTTATCCCAAGGCTAAAAGAGGAGGGAAATGTGGTTCCGCAGATCTCAGAAGTCTTATCCCTCGAGCAGGACGATCCCCTCTAGAGGCAGAGGGGAAATTTTTCTGAAGACGCCGTCCCAGAGGCGGCACAGGCCCCGCAACACTGGAGACCGCGAGTCCTTTCGCGGGTTTTCAGCCTTCCACAATCCCTGAGGATTGCCCGACTGTGCAGCTCCGGAGCCAGTCGGGGTCGCTGAGGCAACTAAAAGCCTGGGAAGGTATCACTCAGGACCGATGGGTGCTCGAATTATCGCAGGTTACGCCATCCCCTTTTCTCACACCCCACCTCCGCCCAAGAAAATCCCGACCAGCCGCCCAGTCAACGGGAAATTGCAGCCTTAGAAGTCTCAAAGCTGCTTCAAAGGAGTCATCCAACCGTCCCTGCAGACCAGATCGGATTAGGACTTACTTAGATTCTTTTGGTGCCAAAAGACCGGGACTTGAGGCCCATTTGGATCTCAGCATTCTAAATCGCTCAGTCAAAAGTCCAAGTTCAGAATGGTCACCTTACAATCCATTCTCCCACTGCTGGAGAAAGGTGTTTGATGTGCTCCATAGATCACAAGCACGCCTATTACCACATCCTGGTAGATCAGGCGCCCAGGAGACATTTGCGCTTCAGCCTGGAAGACAGTCATTTTCAGTTCCGCACACTGCCCTTTGGTCTCACCACAGCCCCCAGGGTGTTCACCAAATGTTTGGCAGTCGTGGCTGCTCACCTGAGGAGTCTAGGATTCCAGGTGTTTCGTGTATCTGGACGACTGGCTCCTAACTGCCACCTCCAGGCGTCTACTATTGCAGAACCTGCAAGCCACAATATCACTAGGCACTTCCCTTGGAATCACCTTCAATTGGCCAAAGTCTGTGTTGCTGCCATCTCAGCATAAGATTCATCGGAGTAGAGATAGACTCAAACCGAATGGGTCTATCTTCCTACAGAAAGGATACAAACTATACAGGTTCAAGTCCGAGCCTTGCTTCTCAGATCCAAAGCTCCAGCCAGGATGGTCCTGCAACTATTGGGATCTATGTCGGCCACTGTTCTTCTAGTCCCCTAGCAAGATTGCATATGAGAATTCTCCAGTGGCTTCTTTCGATACAGTGGTCCTTTCAGGATCTCCTCTCAGTCACCTCATAACGGATCACGGAAACCTGCAAACGGGACCTTCGCTGGTGGCTGGTGCCTCCAATCTGGATCAGGGACGACCCTTTGTTCCACCTCCTCCTATGGCCACTTTGACTATGGACGCCCCAGATGGGGTGGGGCATTCCTGGGCAGGTCAGTCCAAGGCAAATGGCATTCAGAAGAGAGTCTTCTTCATATCAACATTTTGGAAATGAGGGCGGTGCTTCTGTCTCTACAAGCCCTCCACGATTACCTCCCTCAGGGCGAATTGTCGCTCACTCCTGACATGTCACTGGCATGGTATCTGAACAAGCAGGAGGGACCAGATCCTACCCTCTTTGCAGAGAGACCATGAGAGTTTGGGAATGGGCAGTGGCGACCAGACGTTTTCTGATAGCAACTCATATCCCTGGCAAATCCAACGTGATAGCCGACAGACTGAGCAGAACTATCCTCTCTCCTCACGAGTGGTCTCTGAACGATGCAGTGACAACTCAAATCTTCAGCAGATGGGGAACTCCTTGTTGCGACCTCTTCGCAACCCCGCTGAACGCGAAGTGCAGAAAGTTCTTCTCCCTCACTCCAGCTCCGGGGAAGAGTCCTATGGACGCATTAGCCCATCCTTGGCCCACCGGCTTGCTATACGCCTTCCCCCCAGTTCTCCTCCTTCCCAGAGTGATCCAAAAGGAGTCTCACTTGGGGAGCAAAAATGATCTTAGTTGCCCCTTACTGGCCTCGTCAGGTATGGTTCTCCTACCTTCGGAAATATGCACTGGACGGTCCATGGTTCCTGGATCAGATCACAGACCTATTAATTCATCAGTCGGGACAACTCCACCAGTCCCTTCACACTTTGAAGTTAACAGCTTGGCTCCTCCTCTTCCAACTATAGTCAGGAATCATACCTTAGACCCGGAAGTCATACATATCTTATCGGCCCACAAGTCTGCCACTAAGAAATTGTATACTAGCAAATGGAAGAGATTTGCTATTTGGGCTCAACTCGGGTCTGGATCCCATCACTATTCCTGTATCGGAAGTCCTGAAATTTCTAACTTCCCTATTCAATCAAGGTTCTTCAGTCTCTACCATCAAAGTCCAATTAGTAGCTATTTCCAATTTTCATGAATCTATAAACCCACCTTTAATGAGCAACAGATTGTGTAAAACCTTCATGAAAGGTGCTGCGCTTTTACAACCTCCGATTTCTCATCCTGCTCCTCCGTGGGATCTCGATGTGGTATTACGTGTCTTAACCTCCTCCCCCTTCGAACCGGCAGCAACATGTGATTTGAAATTTCTATCTTGGAAAACTGCCTTTCTGGTCGCGATTACTTCTGCCAGAAGGGTTTCAGAGCTTCAAGCTCTATCTGTAAAACCACTGTACCTGGTTTTTCACAAAGAGAGTATCCCTCAGACCTAATCCATCCTTTGTCCCTAAAGTTTGTTCCAGTTTTTGCCTGCAACAGTCATTAGAACTTCCAGTTTTCTTTCCAAAGTACTCAAACAAAGCAGAATACATCTTCCATACATTGGATGTTCACAGGCAATTGCGTTTTTATTTAGACAGGACCCAACAAACAAGGAAAACAGATCAATTGTTTGTGTCCTTTTCGGATAATAAATTGGGCGAAGCCGTCACAAAGGTCACTATTGCCAAATGGATCAGGGACTGTATTAGTCAAGCTTATTCCTCTTGTAATAAAGAGCTTACGACCTGTGTCAAAGCTCACTCTACAAGAGCTATGGCTACTTCAATAGCATTACATTCTAAGCTTGCCATTAGTGACATTTGTGCTGCAGCTACGTTGTCTTCCCCGCACACATTTCCCACTACAAATTGGATGTGGCATCTCGGGGGCGAGCTTAATTTGGTTCCACAGTGCTCAGGAGTGTTTTCCAGTGAGCCACCCAGGATTTAGGTGCTAGGGACGCTGTCCCATCAGTACAGAATGTAGGCGAGATAGGATCAGAACATCTTTTAGTTATGTACTCACCATAACTTTAGATGTTGGAGATCCATCTCGCCTACATTCCCAATAACCCACCCTCCTTCCCCCTGCCTTGGAGATCAGAAGAGACCGGACGGTCCGAATTCTATTGTTTCATCTTGAAACATCTGGCAATGTTATATAAACAAGTTGTGTGTGTGCATGAATGCGGACAAACAAGATCTGGGGGATTAGTGGTGGTGCATCCTGGGATAGAAAATAGCTCAGCCAATAAGAGGCTTTGCTCTATAGCATAGCGTGCCGAGTCGGAGCAGAGGATCGGCTCCGAGCCCATCAGTACAGAATGTAGGCGAGATGGATCCCAAACATCTAAAGTTATGGTGAGTACATAACTAAAAGTTTTTGCTGCGTCTGGGTTTAGCTTGAGAGGCTCTGGAAGGTGCTGGAAAGGACCAATTCTTAGCAGGCCAGTGCCTACTAAATCTTGGAGGTTGCACTTGTAAGAAATCTAACAGTTTAGATTTAGCTTCACCTTCCATCTTTTTTAGAACTTCAGCCTCATTGCCAAACAGGCGGTCCTGATTTAAAGGAGCATCCAACAATTTAGCTTTAACATGATCAGGGAAAGATTGCTCCTTAAGCCAAGAATGCCTTCTAAGAACAGAAGGCCCAGTAACTGCATCACTGCAGGAGGCCTCTAAAGAATCAAAATCACATTGCAAAGTATGTTTTCCAACTTGTTCAGCAGAATGCAGTAAATCCTGTAAATCTTTAATTTTCCAGATAGTCAAGAATCATCATTTTCTGTTTAAGCAGTCCAATATGCTGCTGATATTTTAACATATGAAATTGACATTTAAAGCTCTGATTGCAGAAGTAAAAACCTTTTTACCCCATTTATCCAGTGCCATAGTTTCTCTATCAGAAGGGGTAGGATTCTTAGAAGTCTTAATGCCCTAGGGTCCCTGAGAAATGGTTTCTGGATCTGCAACAGGATTTTTGAAAAGGAACTTGTGGGATTCAGGAACCATGTAGTATCGGTCAGGTTTAGTAGGAGCCGGAGGCAGGGAATCAGGGGCCAAACTGGATTCCGAGAACACATCAACAATGTGTAGTACAGGAGGTATAGCCAAAGGCCTATGCAGAGGTAGAAGGAAATCCACAAGCCTCTTTTTTTAAAATCAGAATATTCCTGGCTTTCCCAGTGGAAATGCTCCCTTAAAGTACGTAAAGTTTCTCCAAAAGAAAAATCCAAGGTGAAGCAGAGGGAATGGAATCCTCTGCATCAGAGTCCTCATAAATAGGTATGGACAAATCCAGGTCATTGGAAGTGTTAGAAGAAGCAGAATCCTGATCAGAAAATTCATAATCAAGCTCAGCCCTGGGCTTCAGAGGGGGAGGATGGGTTGACTAACCCTAATTAGGGTTATTAGATCCTCAGCCATTTTTATCATTTATTTTTTAGGCATAGGGGCCTGAGCATGTGTCCTGTGTGTCTTTTTAGACATGGATCAAGATTTAGGCCTTAGTAATGAAGGCAGAGTCAATTTAATATGCAAGTCTGTAGGCCTGAGTACACCCTCAGAAGCCGGTGCCTACACAGCAGCTCCAGGACTCATCCAAGGTAGAGACATCCACAGGTTCCATAGCTGAAAGTATCTCAGCATACCGGACTCCGAATGGATCTCAGTAGGGGCCTGCGAATCAGAAGTTGCGGGCATCAGGGGCTGCAAAAAGTACAGTTTTGTACCTACCATAAATGTAGATGTTTGAAGATCCACATTGCTGCAGTCCTTACATATGGGTAGCCCGCTGTCCTCGGTCGGCCCGAATACCAAAGTATTAGGCTGACGTCGGTCACGGCGCTTAAAACTGACATCAGGACGTCAGGGTACAAAAGCGCATGACCGACGTCATATCCTCAGTCTTTTCCTGCCCCAGATGTCAGAAGGCCCTAACAAGAAAGGCCAAAGCCAAAAAACAGCAAAAAATAACCAACCACCCCTGCACTAACCATATTTACAATATGTACAACCCAAACCACACCACCACCTCTCACTACAGAGGGGAAGGAGGGAGAATTGACTGCAGCAATGTGGATCTTGAACATCTACATTTATGGTAGGTACAAAACTGTACTATGTTCTTAATCTCACATTGCTGCAGTCCTTACATATGGGTAGAATCCCAAAGCAGAGGTAAGGGAGGATGGCAAAACTATAAAGCATTAGGGGCTGCCAAAATGCCCTGTAAAATTGCAGTGGCAAATCCAGCCCTAGATTTAGAGTAAAGTGGAAGGTGGTAATGCTTAGAGAAAGTATGCACTGAACTCCAAGTAGCTGCTTCCAAAATATCTTTAGTAGCCACCCCCCTTAAAAAAGCTGTAGAAGTGGCAGTAGCCCTAGTGGAATGAGGCCTAATCCCAGCTGGAATCTCCTTACCATGATGGGAATAACAGAAAGCAATACAAAAACCAATCCACTTAGAAATAGTTTGTTTTGAAACAGGTTTGCCCTGAGAACCCAAAGCAAAAGAAACAAACAACTGCTGAGACTGCCTGAACCCTTTAGTTCTGCTCAAATAATATCTTAACTGTCTGTGTATATCCAAAGTGTGCAAAATCCTTTATTTTGGGGGTTTGCATAAAAAGTAGGCAAATGAATAGTTTGGTTTAAGGCCACACTAGAAACCACTTTAGGCATAAAAGAAGGGTTAGTACGCAAAGACACCCTATCCTTGTGAAAAATTAAGAAAGGCTCAACCGCCATAAGGGCCTGTAATTCAGAAACCCTTCTCGCAGAGGTAATGGCCAACAAAAAAGCAGTCTTCCATGATAAATATTTCAACTCTGCAGTTGCTGCAGGCTCAAAAGGTTGTAGAGTGAGTTTCTCCAACACAAAATTGAGATCCCAAGCAGGAGTAGGAGCTCACGTGGGGTCTTATATTCTTTGCCCCTCTAAGGAATTGCTTAAACAAAGGATGAGAAAATAATGGTGGGTCACAGTCATAGTGAGCAGAAATCGCTGCAGCATGAACCTTTATAGAGGAGAAGGACAAACCTTTGTCCAATAACTCAGTAAGGTATTGAAGAGCAACACTTAAATTAGGTTTAGAAACATCAAAGTCCTTTGCTGTACTCCAAAATAAAAATCTCCTCCATTTATCTGCGTAAACTTTCCTTGTACTAGGTCTTCTGGCCTCCAAAATAACATTCAAAACTTGTTGTGGAAGCTGAGACCCTCCAGGGTTTAAAACAGAATATGCCAGGCTGTTAGATGTAGAGAGTGAAGTTTGACATTGAGTAAATGACTGTTCTCCTGAGATAGCAGGTGAGGAATCAAGGCAAAGGCCATGGAGGCTCCCCTGCATTCAGACTTCTCAGTAATGGGTACCAGTGCTGTCGAGGTCAATCCGGAGCTATTAAAATCATGTTTGGCTTGTCCTGTCTGACCTTCAGGAGTACCTTTGGGAGGAGAGGCAGAGGTGGAAAGGCATACACGTGAAGATTGCTCCAATTGAATGAGAGAGCATCACTTTCCAAGCTGTGTGATGAAACCTTTTTGTGCAAAACTTTGGCAGCTGGTAATTTAGTGGAGAAGCGAACAGATCTATGTCTGGAGTTCCCCATAACACTGTCAATTTCTGAAATACATGAGGATCCAATTTCCACTCGTGGGGATCCATAATTTGTCTGCTCAACACATCTGCTAAGGAGTTCTGTGCTCCTGGCAGAAACCTTGCCTGAAGATTTAGCTGTAAACTGAGAGCAGTCTCCCACAAAATCATTGCTTGTCTGCATAGAGGATATGAATGCCCCCTTGCTTGTTGATGTACCACATGACAGTTGTGTTGTCTGTTTGAATCAACACCTGCCCTGGAAGAAGTAAATCCTTGAAAGCTATCAATGCAAATTGGACTGCTAACATCTCCTTCAAGTTGATATGTAAATGTTGAAGTCTGGCAGGCCACGTGTCTTGTACCCATTTTCCATTTAGATGAGCTCCCCAAGCTTTGTCTGAGGCATCTGTCGTTAAAATCTGACTCGCCTCTGGTCGGGTCAAAGAGAGTCCCTTGTTTAGGTGACATTCCTGAGCCCACCACAAAAATTCCTTTTGAATGCAAGGTATTATCTGAATGACAGTGTCCAAATCTTGGCAGTGCTGGCTCCATACATTTTTGAGATACCATTGTAGCTTCCTCATATGCAGTTTGGCATTGGGAAGTACCAGAATACAAGATGCCATGAACCCCAAGGCTTGAAGGACTGTCCTTGCAGTCAGCCTGGACTGATGAGACAATTGGTGGAAGTAAAGGGAAAGATTCTTTTGTTTGTCCGGGGTCAAAAAGGCCATCTGGGATGCTGTATTCAGTCTCACACCCAGAAAGCACATGTCCTGAGAGGGTACTAGACTGGACTTTATTTCGTTCACAGAATACCCCAGGCATCTTAACACTGCCATCACATACTGCAAATGATGAAGAAGTTCGTCCTTTCCTTGGGCCAGAATCAGGCAATCGTCCAAATAAGGATAGATTTGTATTCCTCTTAGCCTGAAGAAAGCTACCACTGGAGCCAGAACCTTCGTGAACACTCTGGGCGCAGTAGATAAGCCAAAGGGCAATGCAGAGAACTGATAATGAAAAGTCCCAGCCAGAAAACGCAGATACTTCCTGCAACTGAGCCTGATAGGAACATGAAGGTAAGCCTCCTTGAGATCCAGAGTCACCATCCAGTGATCTTTGCCCAGCAGAGGTAAAAGCTGTTGTAACGTCAACATTTTGAACTTGGGAATGTCCAGATATGTGTTGAGGATAGATAAATCCAAAATTGGTCTCCACGTGTTCCCTTTCTTTGGTACTAGAAACAGGCGAAATAAAATCCTAGGCCCACTTCTGGCAGAGGGACAGGTTGTATGGCCCCTATTTGAAGTAGTAGAGAAATTTGTTTGTGAGCCTCTAGTCTTTGCAGAGGAGGAACGTCTGGCATGCCTTTGAAAGGAGGCAAGGTATGGAAATAAAACTTGTAACCTTGGTGTATGATATCCAATACCCATCTGTCTTGGGTAAACAAAATCCAATTTTCCTTGAAGAGTGCCAACCTTCCTCCCAAAGGTGCTGCCAGGCAAGAAGGATCTGGCAGCTGAAAAAGTAGGTCATTGGGCCTGTTTACGAAAGGACTGGCCCCTGCCCTCACCCGAAGATTGTGCAGGTGAACTCCCTGTTCTAGGTCTGAAAGAACTCTGAGCTCTGCCCCTACCACGTCCAGATCTACCCCTAGACTGAGAATCATAAGAAGGATACGTCCACCCCTTAGCAGGCCAATTCCTACTAAACATCGGAGGCTGAACTTGCAAAAAATCTTTAACAGCCTGCATAGACTTAGCCTTGTCTTGCATTTTCTTCAAGACTAACTCCACAGGTGAACCAAACACATCAGACTGCAAAGGAGCATCCAAAATCCTTGTCTTAACATGGTCAGATAAATTCTGATCCTTCAGCCAGGCGTGCCTGCGAAGAACTGAACCAGTGGCAGCCACCCTAGACGAGGCCTGCACAACATCGAAACCACATTGTAATGAATGCTTACCCACCTGTTCAGAGACATGCACCAAATCTTGTAATTCTTTACACTCAATGCCTTCCGCCAGAGCATCCACCTTAGACTTCAATTGAGAAAGAAGAAAGTTTTGATATTTCAACATATGAAACTGGCAATTCAAAGCCCTCATAGCTAAGGTAGAAGATGTATAGACCTTCTTTCCCCATCTATCCAAAGCTCTGGCCTCTTTATCTAGAGGAACCGGATTTTTTACAACAGAGGCCTTGACACCCTTAGGTCCCTGACTAATAGTTTCTGGGTCCGCCCTAGGACTCTTATAAAGATATTTATGAGCCTCAGGCACCCTGTAATACCTATCCAGTTTAACAGGCTTAGGAGGCAGAGAATCAGGATTAAGTGAAGCCTCTGAAAACACATCTTCCACAACATCCAGAACAGGGGGTATAGCCAAGGGCCTATGTTGGGGTAAAGCAAAATTCCCTAAGCCTTTTCGAGAATCAGAGAAGTCCTGACCTTCCCACTTAAAATGTTCCCTCATAGAATGAAGTGTCTCTGAAAAGAAAAATCCTCTGGAGGAGAAGCAGAAGGAGTGGAATCATCTGCATCAGAATCAGAATAAGGAGAGTACTCCTGCAAGTCTTCAGTCAAGACTCAAACATCGAAGCCTGCTCAAAACTTCCCAACTCTGGCTCCACCCTAGGCCTCTTATCAGGAGGGGGCAAAGAACCTCTAATCAGAGTAATCAAATCTTCTGCCATTTTAAGCATGTGCTTCTTAGGCATAGACCCTGCTGAACTAGGAGTGACACCAACAGAAGCTAAACCTGGCCTGCCTCTGGGAGAAGCCTTGGAAACAGAAGGAGAGGGCCTAACCACCCTAGGAAGGGAGGGGAGTACAGTAACCTGAGAAGCCCCTTCAGCCTGACCTGCCTCTTGAGAGGCCACATCGTGCAAAATCAAAGTCTCCCCCTGAGACTCCAGAGAAGTCTCCGTCGGAACCACCGGTTCCACTGAAGCCTCTAAAGAACCGGCGTCCGGAACGGACGACTCATCTTGCCTGGGTTTAACTGTTTTGTCTTTGCGCTTCTTCGCAGAAGCGGGCGCCGGAGAGTCCGACGGCGTATTATAATTGCACCGCTTACCAAAGACCAGCCTAGCACAATTTAACCTTCGCTTAATAGTGCGCTTATTGAACCTAGCACAAAAGCGACACCCGACGTCGTGCTCAGGCCCCAAACAAGGAATGCACAAAGAATGATAATCCCTATGCGGTATCTGCTTCCCACAAGAAATACAGTTATTCACTTTTTCTGACATCCGTAATACACTGAGGCAAAAAAAACAAAATATTCCCCAGCGGGTACTTAGCCAACTTGGATTCGGTCTGAAACTCCGAACTCGAAAAATGTCAGAACGCCGAACGGCACTTGCAACGCTGCTTCTGCATCGGACCATGCGGCAAAAAAGACTGAGGATATGACGTCGGTCATGCGCTTTTGTACCCTGACGTCCTGATGTCAGTTTTAAGCGCCGTGACCGACGTCAGCCTAATACTTTGGTATTCGGGCCGACCGAGGACAGCGGACTACCCATATGTAAGGACTGCAGTAATGTGAGATGAAGAACATCTGCCTCACTGAGCGAACTGGAGACTGTCTTAGGCGATGTGTCGTTGGCAGGACCTCGGCGGCCTGTCTTTATCTTTGTGTTTTTTCAGAATCCTGGTAGTCTGATAGGTAACAGACGACATTTCTAGATAATTAAACAGAGAACTGAAATATTTAGAGGCAAAAATATCCAGACGAAGGATAGTGTGCTGAACAGACAGCAAGGTATGTCGTCGTCAGGGACTAGGCAAGGAACACAGTACGAATGAAAATCTTTGAGGTATTTTGCTTTCCACAAGTAATGTAACTTTTACTGACATTGGTAAGGAGCAAGAAAAAAATTTTCCCCAACAGGGTACTAAGCTTTAAGGTGAAGACTTTGGTCCTGAAACTCAGGAGTCGGCAGAATGGCACTTGTGAACAGCTTCTGCTTAAGGCACCGCACGGCAAGAAAGACTGATGTAAAGGCGTCGGCTGCATGCGACCTGACGTCATGGAAGAAGGGACAGCAACTGACGCAGGGCCCAAGACTTTGTTAATTAGGCCGACTGAGGGCAACCTGCCAGCAGATTACCCAAATGTAATGACTGCAACAATGAAACACGAAGAACATTAGCCCTCCCCTCTGCCCCTGCAGCAAATGCCACCAGCAGTTCACATTTCCTTTGAGGTTTTGTCCTGTCCAAGTAGAATCTAAGTGGTCTGTGCAAATCTAAGGAG
Source organism: Protopterus annectens (assembly GCF_019279795.1). Taxonomy (NCBI): domain Eukaryota; kingdom Metazoa; phylum Chordata; order Ceratodontiformes; family Protopteridae; genus Protopterus; species Protopterus annectens. Next base: position 394,861,068 of record NC_056744.1, read on the forward strand.
TGCAATATCCACTCCACTTGGTTCTGTGGATTAGGAAAGAAGGTTGGCAAATGAATGGACTGATTAAAGGCCACACTGGATACCACCTTGGGCATTGAGGGATTGGTCCTGAGGGACACCCTGTCCACATGAAAGATGATGAAAGGCTCCAATGCCATAAGGGCCTGTAATTCAGATACCCTTCTTGCTGAAGTGATTGCTACAATGAAAGCGGTTTTCCAAGAAAGGAAATTTTAAGTCTGCAGTAGCAGCTGGAAGAGAGCTTCTCCAACACAAAGTTAAGGTCCCAGGCTGGAGTTGGAGCTCTCCTGGGTGGTCATAAATGTTTGGCCCCTCTGAGGAACTGCTTGAGCAGTGGATGAGAGAAGAGGGGAGGTTCTGTGTTACATGAGCTGAAATAGCGGAGGCGTGAATTTTGATGGAGGATAAAGACAGTATTGTAAAATCGGAGGTAAATTGGGCACTGCTATGCTCATCCCTTGAGATGGCACAGAATCTTTTCCATTTTTCAGCTTAAGATTTTGCAGTACTAGGCCTCCTTACCTCTAAAATGATATCCATCACTGGTTTATTAAAGTTTGGTAAAGGAGGGATTAGGTAAACAGCCAGGCTGCTAGGTTCAGTGTGTGAAGCTGAGGGTGCAGAACCTGGTTCTGCTCAGACAAAAGGCTAGGAGTCTGAGGCAGGTGCCATGGGGCCAACAGTGACACTGTGCAAGAGAAGGTACCAGTGTTGGTGTGGCCAGTTTGGCGCAATCAAAAGTATCCTTGGTTTGTCTTGTTTGATCTTTAGTAGTATTTTGGAGAGCAGAGGCAAAGGAGGAAAGGCATAAACGGACAGGTTCTTCCAACTGAAGGACAGAGCATCCACTATCAAAGCTTGTTTGTGGGGAGACCTTGTGCAAAATTTGTCCAGTTGAGAGTTCTGGGGGGAGGCAAAAGAGGCCTATATCTGAACTCCCCCATTTGCTTGTCATGTTGAAAATCCTTGGTTCCAGTTTCCACTCGTGTGGGTCCATGAGGTTTCTGCTTAGTCTGCCAGTGTGTTTAATTTTCCTGGCAGAAATTGAGTTCGTAGATGCACTTGGTAGCTCAAAGATGTGTTCCACAATGTCATGGCTAGTCTGCAGATGGGGTAAGAATGTGTACCCCCCCCCACTTGTTTATGTACCACAAAGTACAGTTGTGTACACTTACCATAAATGTAAATGTTAGAGTGTATACACTGTTGCAGTCATTACATTTGGGTAATTTGTTGGCAGGTTGCCCTCCTGAATTCCAAAGTCTTGGGTCCTGCATTGGTTGCTGTCTCTTCCATGATGGGAAAAAGATTGCTCCTTAAGCCAAGAATTTTTAAGAACAGAAGGCCCATTTGACAGGAGGACCTCAAAGAATCAAAATCACATTGCAAAGTATTTTTTCCCAACTTGTTCAGCAGAATGCAGTAAATCCTGTAAATCTTTAATTTTCCAGTTTAAAAGAATCATCATTTTCTGTTTAAGCAGCCCAATATGCTGCTGATATTTTAACATATAAATTGACTTTTAAAGCTCTGATTGCAGAAGAAAAAAACCTTTTCCCCATTTATCCAGTGCCATAGTTTCTCTATCAGAAGGGGTAGGGATTTTTAAAAGTCTTAATCCCCTAGGGTCCCTGAAAAGGGTTTTCCCTGGATCTGCAACAGGATTTTTAAAAAGGAACTTGGGGACGGGAACCTGTAGTACCCAATTTAGTAGGACCCGGGGGCGGGGAATCGGGGAAACTGGATTCAGAAAAATCAACAATTTTAATACAGGAGGTATACCCAAAAGGCCTATGCGAGGTAAAGGAAATCCAAAGCCTTTTTTTTAAAATCAGAATATTCCTCTTTCCCAGGGGAAATGCCCCTTTAAAAGTCAAAAGTTTCTCCAAAAAAAAAACCCAAAGGGTGAAGCAGAGGGAATGGAATCCTCTGCATCAAAATCCTCATAAATAGGTATGGACAAATCCATTTGGAAGTGTTAAAAGGGCAGAACCCTGATGAAAATTCATAAAATCAGCCCTGGGCTTAAAAGGGGGAGGGTTGACAAACCCCAAATTGGGGTTATTAGACCCTCAGCCTTTTTTATCATTTTTTTTAGGCAAAAATGAGCATGTGTCCTGTGTTTTTTTCTGGATCAAGATTTAGGCCTTAGTAAAAGGCAGGTCAATTTAATATGCAAGTCTGTAGGCCTGAGTACACCCCTCAGAACCCGGTGCCTAAAAGCAGCCCCGGACCATCCAAGGTAGAGACACCCACAGGTTCCATAGCTGAAAGTATCTCAGCATCCCGGACTCGAATGGATCTCAGTACCTGAAAAGAAGTTCCATCAGGGGCTGCAAAAGTACATTTTTGTACCTACCATAAATGTAGATGTTTGAAGACCCACATTGCTGCAGTCCTTACTTTGGGTAGCCGCTGTCCTCGGTGGGCCCCGAATACCAAAGTATTAGGCGGGCGCCGGTCAGGCGTTTAAAAACTGACATCGGGGGCTCAGGGTAAAAAAGCATGACCCGCCTTTCCTCAGTTTTTTCCCTTGCCCCAGATGTCAGAAGGCCCTAAAAAAAAGGGCCCAAAAGCCAAAAAACCAAAAAAAACCAAAACCACCCTGCACAAACCCATATTTACAATATGTACAACCCAAACCACACCACCACCCCCACTACAGGGGGAAGGGGGAAATTGGGACTGCAGCAATGTGGATCTTAACATCTACATTTATGGTAGGTACAAAACTGTACTATGTTCTTCATCTCACATTGCTGCAGTCCTTACATATGGGTAGAATCCCAAAGCAGAGGGGGAGGATGGCAAAACTATAAAGCATTAGGGCTGCCAAAATGCCCTGTAAAATTGCAGTGGCAAATCCAGCCCTAGATTTAGAGTAAAGTGGAAGGGGGTAATGCTTAGAAAAGTATGCACTGAACTCCAAGTAGCTCCCCCAAAATATCTTTGGGCCCCCCCTTTAAAAAAGCTGTAGAAGTGGCACTGGCCCTAGTGGAATGGGGCCTACTCCCAGCTGGAGTCTCCATACCATCATGGGAGTAACAGAAAGCAGTACAAAACCAATCCACTTAGAAATAGTTTGTTTTAAAACGGGGTTTGCCCTGAGAACCCAAAGCAAAAGAAAAAACCCTGCTGAGACTCCCCCTGAACCCTTTAGTTCTGCTCAAAAAATTTCCAACTGCCTTTTATATCCAAAGTGTGCAAAATTTTTTCCCTTTATTTTGGGGTTTGCAAAAAAAGTAGGCAAATGAATATTTTGGGGCCACACTAGAAACCACTTTAGGCATAAAAAAAGGGGTTAGAATAAAAAACCCCCTACCCCTTTGGGGAAAAATTTAAGAAAGGCTCAACCCCATAAGGGCCTGTAATTCAGAAACCCTTCGCAGGGTAATGGCCAACAAAAAGCAGTCTTCCATGATAAATATTTCAACTCTGCATTTGCTAAAAAGGTTGTAGAGTTTTCTCCAACACAAAATTGAGATCCCAAGCAGGAGTAGGACCCCGGGGGTCTTATATTCTTTGCCCCTCAAAGGGAAATTGCTTAAACAAAGGATGAGAAAATAATGGTGGGTCAAAAGTCATAGTGAGCAGAAATTGCTGCAGCATAAACCCTTTTAAATAGAGGAGAAGGACAAACCTTTGTCCAATAACTCAGAAAGGGTATTGAAGACCCAACACTTAAATTATTTTTGAAACATCAAAGTCCTTTGCTGTACTCCAAAATAAAAATCCCCTTCCATTTATCTGCGTAAACTTTCCTTGTACTAGGCCTTCTGGCCTCCAAAATAACATTCAAAACTTGTTGTGGAAGTTGAGACCCCCCAGGGTTTAAAACAGAATATGCCAGGCTGTTAGATGAGAGAGTGAAGTTTGACATTGAGTAAATGACTGTTCCCTGAGAAAAGGTGGGAATCAAGGCAAAGGCCATGGACCCCAGACTTCTCAGTAATGGGTACCAGTGCTGTCGAGGCCAATCGGGAGCTATTAAAATCATTTTGGCTTGTCCTGTCTGACCTTCGGGAGTACCTTTGGGAGGAGAGGCAGAGGTGGAAAGGCATACACTGAAGATTGCTCCAATTGAATGAGAGCACCCACTTTCCAAGCTGGGGGATGAAACCTTTTGTGCAAAACTTTGGCAGCTGGTAATTTAGTGGAGAAGCGAACAGATCTATGTCTGGAGTTCCCCATAACACTGTCAATTTCTGAAATACATGAGGATCCAATTTCCACTCGGGGGGGATCCAAAATTTTGTCTGCTCAACACATCTGCTAAGGAGTTCTGTGCTCCTGGCAGAAACCTTGCCTGAAGATTTAGCTGTAAAGGGGCAGTCTCCCACAAAATCATTGCTTGCCTGCATAGAGGATAAGAAGGGTTTTCCCCTTGCTTGTTGATGTACCACATGACAGTTGTGTTGTCTTTTTGAATCAACACCTGCCCTGGAAAAGTAAATCCTTGAAAGCTTTTAATGCAAATTGGACTGCTAACATCTCCTTCAAGTTGATATGTAGATGTTGAAGTCTGGCAGGCCACGTGTCTTGTACCCATTTTCCATTTAGATGAGCTCCCCAAGCTTTGTCTGAGGCATCTGTCGTTAAAATCTGACCGCCTCTGGCGGGTCACAGAGAGTCCCTTGTTTAGGTGACATTCCTGAGCCCACCACAAAAATTCCTTTTGAATGCAAGGTATTATTTGAATGACAGTGTCCCAAATCTTGGCAGTGCTTTTCCATACATTTTGAGATACCATTGTAGCTTCCTCATATGCAGTTTGGCATTGGGAAGACCAGAATACAAGATGCCATGAACCCCAAGGCTTGAAGGACTGTCCTTGCAGTCAGCCTGGACTGAGAGAAAATTTGGGTGGAAGTAAAGGGAAAGATTCTTTTGTTTGTCCGGGGTCAAAAGGCCATCTGGGATGCTGTATTCAGTCTCACACCCAGAAAGCACATGTCCTGAGAGGGTACTAGACTGGACTTTATTTGTTCACAGAAAAAGGCATTTTAAACACTCCCATCACATATTCAAATGATGAAGAAGTTCGCCCTTTTCCCTTGAGCCAGAATCAGGCAATCGTCCAAATAAGGATAGATTTGTATTCCTCTTAGCCTGAAGAAAGCTACCACGGGAAACCAAAACCCCGTGAACACTCGGGGCCCAGTAGATAAGCCAAAGGGCAATGCAGAGAACTGATAATAAAAAGTCCCAGCCAGCGCAGATACTTCCTGCAACTGAGCCTGATAGGAACATGAAGGTAAGCCTCCTTGAGATCCAGATTTACCATCCAGTGATCTTTGCCCAGCAGAGGTAAAAGCTGTTGTAACGTCAACATTTTGAAGTTGGGAGTGTCCAGAAAGGTTTTGAGGATAGATAAATCCAAAATTGGTCTCCACGTTTTCCCCCTTTCTTTGGTACTGGGAAACAGGCGAGAATAAAATCCTAGGCCCACTTCTGGCAGAGGGCCCGGTTGTAGGGCCCCCTATTTGAAGTAGTAGAGAAATTTGTTTGTGAGCCTCTATCTTTGCTGAGGAGGAACGCTGGCATGCCTTTGAAAGGAGGCAAGGTATGGAAAAAAAACCCTTGTAACCGGTGTATGATATCCAATACCCATCTGTCTTGGGAAATTTAAAACCCAATTTTTCCCTTTGAAGAGTGCCAACCTTCCTCCCAAAGGTGCTGCCAGGCAAGAAGGATCTGGCAGCTGAAAAAAGGTCATTGGGCCTGTTTACGAAAGGACGGGCCCCCTGCCCTCACCGAAGATTGTGCAGGTGAACCCCCTGTTCTAGGCCTAAAAGAACTCTGAGCTCTGCCCCTACCCGCCTAGATCTACCCCTAGACTGAGAATCATAAGAAGGATAGTCCACCCCTTAGCAGGCCAATTCCTACTAAATTTTGGAGGCTAAACCCTTGCAAAAATCTTTAACAGCCTGCATAGACTTAGCCTTGTCTTCCATTTTCTTCAAGACTCCTCCACAGGTGAACCAAACACATCAGACTGAAAGGAGCATCCAAAATCCTTGTCTTAACATGGTCAGATAAATTCTGATCCTTCAGCCAGGCGTCCCGGAAGAACTGAACCAGTGGCAGCCACCCTGGGCGAGGCCTGACAGCATCAAAACCACATTGAAGAATGCTTACCCACCTGTTCAAAACATGCACCAAATCTTGTAATTCTTTACACTCAATCCCTTTCCCGCCAGAGCATCCACCTTAGACTTAAATTTGGGAGAAAGAAGAAATTTTGATATTTCAACATTGAAACTGGCAATTCAAAGCCCTCATAGCTAAGGTGGAAGATGTAAAACCCCTTTCTTTCCCCATCTATCCAAAGCTCTGGCCTCTTTATCTAGGGGAAACCCGGTTTTTACAACAGAGGCCTTGACCCCCTTTTAGGTCCCTGACTAATAGTTTCTGGGCCCGCCCTAGGACTCTTATAAAGATATTTATGACCCTTCAGGCACCCTGTAATACCTACCCGGGTTTAACAGGGGGGGGCAGAGAATCAGGATTAAGTGAAGCCTCTGAAAACACATCTTCCACAACATCCAGAACAGGGGGTATAGCCAAGGGCCTATGTTGGGGTAAAAAAAAAATTTCCCCTAAGCCTTTTCCGGAATCAGAAAGTCCTGACCTTCCCACTTAAAATGTTCCCTCATGGAATGAAGTGTCTCTGAAAAAAAAAAATCCTCTGGAGGAGAAGCAGAAGGAGTGGAATCATCTGCATCAGAATCAGAATAAGGAGAGTACTCCTGCAAGTCTTCAGCAAGACTCAAACACCCGGCCTGCTCAAAATTTCCCAACTCTGGTTCCACCCTAGGCCTCTTATCAGGGGGGGCAAAGAACCTCTAATCGGGTAATCAAATCTTCTGCCATTTTAAGCATGTGCTTTTTGGGCACAGACCCTGCTGAACTAGGAGTGACACCAACAGAAGCTAAACCTGGCCTGCCTCTGGGAGAAGCCTTGGAAACAGAAGGAGGGGGCCTAACCACCCTAGGAAGGGGGGGGAGTACAGTAAGCTGGGAACCCCGTTCAGCCTGACCTGCCCCTTGAGAGGCCACATCCTGCAAAATCAAAGTCTCCCCTGAGACTCCAGAAAAACCCCCGCCGGAACCACCGGTTCCACTAAAGCCTCTAAAAAACCCGGGCGCCCCGGGGGCGACTCATCTTCCTGGGTTTAACTGTTTGTCTTTGCGCCGAGGGGCGCCGGAGATCCGGGGGTATTATAATTCACCGCCCCCCAAAGACCACCTGGCACAATCAAACCCTTTTTAATAGTGCGCTTATTAAACCTAGCAAAAAAGCGACACCAACGCCGTGCTCGGGCCCCCAAACAAAATCACAAAGAATGATAACCCCTATGCTATCTGTTTCCCACAAAAATACAGTTATTCATTTTTTCTGACACCCGGGTAAACACTGAGGCAAAAAAACAAAATTTTCCCCCAAGGGCCACCAATTTTGATTCGGTCTGAAACTCGAATTGAAAAATTTCAAAACCCCAAACGGCACTTAACGCTGCTTCTGCATCGGACCATGCGGCAAAAGACTGAGGATAGGGCGCCGGTCATGCGTTTTTGTACCCGGGCGCCCTGATGTCATTTTTAAGCCCCCTGCCCGGCGCCAGCCAAATACTTTGGTATTCGGGCCGACCGAGGACAGCGGACTACCCATATGTAAGGACTGCAGCAATGTGAGATGAAGAACATCTGCCTCATGACAATGGAATGTCTTAAAAAAAGGAAAGGGCCCCTGTCTTTTTCTTTGTGTTTTTAGAATTCCCGGAAAAAACAGACATTTTTGGAAAAAATTAAACAGAGAACTGAAAATTTTGAGGGAAAAATAAAAAAGGATATGTGCTGAACGACAGCAAAAAAATGCGAACTAAAAAGGGAAAAAAATTTAATGAAAATCTTTGTATTTTTTCCACAAGTAATGTAACTTTTTTGACATTGGTAAGGAGCAAAAAAAAATTTTAACATCTAAGCTTTAAGGTGGACTTTTTAAACCAGGGGTCCCGAATGGCCCTTTCACCCCTTGCTTAACAACCAAAGAAAATGATGGAACCCCCGGACTCAAAAAAAAAACTGGCCCCCAAGACTTTGAATTACACTGAGGGAAACCCGCCAGCAAAATTACCAAAAAGTAATGGGCAACAAAGAAAAAAAAGAACATTATTCTGAAATGCCACCAATTTTTCCTTTTTAGGGTTTTTTCCCCCAAGTAGAATCTAAGTGGTCTGTAAATCTAAGAGTGCAATATCCCCCCCGGTTTTTGTGGATTAAAAAGAAAGGGGGAAATGAATGGACTGATTAAAGGCCACACTGGATACCATTTTGGGGATTGAATTGGTCCAAAACCCCCCCTAAAAATGATAAAAGGGTAATGCCTGGGGCCCGTAATTAGATACCCCTTTTTCAAGTGATTTACAATGAAACTTTTAAAAATTTTAAGTCTGCAGTAGCAGCTGGGAAACTTCTTGTTAATCCCAGGCTGGAGTTACTCTGGTTTCATAAATGTTTGGCCCCCCTGAGGGAAATGTTTTTTCAGTGGATGAAGAAGAATTTTGTGTTAATGAGCTGAAATAAACTAATTTTTATGGAGGATAAAGACATATTTTAAAATAGGTAAATTGGGACCCATTCATCCCTTAGATGGCACAGAATCTTTTCCATTTTTAAAAGATTTTATATAGGGCCCCCTTATCAAAAATATATCACTGGTTTATTAAATTTGGTAAAGGGGGATTATAAAAAGGCTGCTGGGGTTTAGTTAAGCTGATGCAAAAACCTGGTTCTGCCAAACTAGGAGTCTGAGGCAGGTGCCACCCAAAAAAGGAAAAGAATACCCGTGTTGGGGTTTGGGCCAAAACCAATAAAAATATCCCTTGGGTTTTTCTTGTTTGATCTTTAAAATAGTATTTTTTAACAGACAAAAAAAGGCATAAAAACATTCTTAACTGAAACAAGCATATATAAACTTTTAACCTTGTAAAATTTGTCCAGTTAAATTCTAAAAAAAGGCCTATATCTGAATATTTGCTTTATGTTGAAAATCCTTGGTTCCCGCCACCCGGGTTCCCCGGTTTCTTAGTCTGCCTTTTTTAATTTTTGGGGAAAGAGTTAGATGCCTTGGTAGCTCAAAGATGTTTTACAAGTCATGGCTATCTGCAGATTAAAAATTACTTGTTTATGTACCACAAAAATACAGTTTGTACATTACCATAAATGAAATGTTAGATTTTACACTGTTCAGTATTACATTTTAAATTTTTATTTCCTGAATTAAAACTGGGGCCCGCTTGGTTCTTTCCCTATATATAAAAAATGCAGCAGACACCATTTTTTTTTATTTTTTTTTTGACAAAAGGGAAAAAAAAAAGGGGGTATCATTATATAAAATATATATATATAAATTAAAAAAAAAAAATTTTATATATATATATATATATATATATATATATATATATATATATATATTCACACACAAAATATTATAAAAATTTTACACACCATATATATATTTTAATTTTAAAAAAATATATTATAAATAAAAAAACACACATAAATATATATATATTAAAATTTTAAAACACAATATAAAATATACACATACAAAATTATTATATTTTATATAAATAAAAATATATATATATATACACCCAAATAAATATATATAATATATATATATATATATATATATATACAAAAAAATAAAACACACACAAAAAAAAATTAAAAAAATTTTCACACACAAAAACAACAAAATATATATTTTATATATATAATATATATATATATATAAAAAATATATAAAATTTTAAAATAAAAATATATAATATATATACAAATATAAAACTTTTTACACATAATAATATACACACAATATATACACAAAAACACACAAAAAATATATATATATATAACACATATATACAAAATACACACAATATATATATATAAACATATATATATATATATATAAAAAATATATATATAAAATATATATATATATATATATTAAAAAAATATATATAAATATATATAATAATAACACACAAATAATATATATAATAATATATAAAAAAAATATATATATATATATATATAAAATTTAAAACACACACAATATATCTATAAAATATTTTATATATATATATATATAAAAATAAAATATATATATATATAACACACACACACACACACAAAAAAAACATAAAAAATATAAAATATATATATAATACACACACCACATAATATATATATATATATATATATATATATATATATATATATATACACACACCCCTTAATATTAATAATACACAATATATATATATATAATATATATATATATATATATAATACAACATATATATATATATTATATATATATATATATATAACACCTAATAATAATATATATATATATATATATATATATATATAAAAAACATACACAAAAAACATATATATATATATATATAATACACAACTATATAAAATATAATATAAATATAAAATATAAAATACAAATATATAAATAAAGATATAAATATAAAATATAAAATATATATACATAAAATATAAAATATAATGGAAAATATAAAGAGAAATATATATATATTTTGTACATAAATATAGCAGAGAAATATACATAGCCATTATATACATAAATACAAAATTTTAATATAAAATATAAATATAAATATATAATGGAATAAATATAAATATAAATATATATAATATAGCCAAAATATAAAATATAACATAAAGATAAATATAAATATATATAAATATAGGCCGAAATATAACATAGGCTTTAAACATAAATGCAATGGTAATGAAATATAAACATAAATAAATATAAATATAAATATATATAAAGTAAAATATAAAATACAAATGTAAAATATAATGGTAAAATAAAGAACGGAAATATAGTTTTAAAATATAAAATATATTGTTTTGTGTAAATATAAAATATAGCCATATATAAAATATAATGTTAAACATAAATATAAACATACTTAAATATAAAATATTAAAATATAAATATAAATGCAAAATATAAATATAACATATACCATAAAATGACAAATATAAAATATATAAAATATAATGAAATATAAAGAGAAGAAAGTATAAATATATATAAATTTTAAATGTTATGTACAAAAATGCAAATATATGAAAATATAAAATATAAAATATAAAATATAATATAATGTAATGGAAATATAAATATAAATATAATATAAATATGTTAAATATAAATATAAAATATAAAATATAAATATAATATAGCGTTTAAATGTAATGTAAAATATAAATATAAATATAAATATAAATATAAATATAAATATGACATAAATATAAAATATATAGTATGAAATATATATGTTTAAATATATTAAAAATACAGTAAATATAAATGGTAATGTAAAATATAAATATAAAATATATATATAAATGTACGTAAAATATACTTACAAATACAAATATAAAATATAAATATAAATATAAATATATATAGGCTGAAATATAACATAAAACAGATATATATAAAAGAAAAGCCATGTTGAGAGAAGAGAAAATATTAAAACATATATAACATAAAATATAAAATATATATAAAATATAAAATATAAATATAACATAAAAATATACATCCACATATGTTTCTAAATACATATAAAGGATAAAAATATTAAATATATATAAATATAAACATATAAAATATAAAATATATATAAATAAAATATAAATATAAATATAAATGGAAATAAAATATAAATATAAATATAGCCATATATAAATGTAATGGAAAATATACTATAAATATAAATATAAAATATAATGGAAATGTAAATATAAATATAAATATAAATATAAAATATACATAAAATATAAATATAAATATATATAAAACATAAATATATAAAATATAAATATATACGGAATATATAAAATATAATATATTATAGCCATAAATATATAAAACATAAATATAATATAAATGGCACATAAATATAGCCATAAAATATATATAAAATGGTATTGTTAAATATAAAATATTTATATATAAAATATATAATATAAAATATAAAAATATAAAATATAAAATATAGCCATACATAAAATATTAAAATATAAATATAGCATATATAATATAAAATATATAAAATATTATAAATATAAATTATAAAACATAAATACAAATACATAGAAAATGTAAACATAAAATATAGCCATATTATAAAATTTTTAAAATATAAATATATATAAATGTACAAATATAAATATATAAATATATATGTTTTAAATATGTTACAACATACATAACATAAAATATTGTTACTATATGCTAATGATAAATGTAATATAAATATATATGTACATAAATATATATAATGTAATGCTTTTAATATATTAAATATAATTTAAAATATAAAAATATAAATATAAATATAAAAATATAAATATATATATATTATACAAATATAAAATATAAAATATATATAAATTTAAAATATAAATATAAAATATATTATATATAGCCATAATATTAAAATATATATAAATATAATATTAAATATATACAGCCATAAAATATAATGCAAATATAAAATATAAATATAAATATATATAATGAATAAAATATAAATATGAACATATATAAATATAGGCCAAAACATAAATATAAATAAATATAAAATATTAAATATTAAAATATAACATAAAATATATATAATATATATTTTAAAATATAAAATATACGTGAAAATATAGCCACAAAATGATGCAAAATATAAAATATAAATATAAAACATAATATTATTATAAAATATAAATATAGCCATATATTAAATGGAAAATGGAAATATAATGTGAATTTTAAATGGAAATATAAATATAATGGAAATATATATAGGCCGGAATGTAAAACATAAACATAAATATTATATATTGTTATAATGTAGGTTAAAATATAATTTTAAACATAGCAAATGAAATATAAAATATATTATATAAAATATAAATTTTAAAATATAAAAATATAAAATATAAATATAAAAAATATAAATATTATAATATATAAAATATAGCCGGAAATATAATATAAATATAAATATATATATGTTTAAAAATAAAATATAAATGAAATGAAATGAAATATAGGCCGAAATATAAATATAAAATACAAAACATAAATATTAAAATATAAAATATACATAAATATAAATATAAATATAAAATATAATATATATACGGTACGTAAATATAAATATATTATAAATATAAATATAAATATGTTATAAATATAAAATATAAAGATAAATATAAAATATTTATATATATAAATATAAAATATAAAATATAAAATATAAATATAAAAACATAAATATAAATATAAATATAATATATATATAGCCATAAATATATATAAATATAAATATAATGGTACGTAAAATATAAATAAATATATATAGCTGTAAAATATAAATATGTTTATATTATAGCTATATATAAAGAGAAGAGAAATACAAATATTATTATATATACGAAATATGTTTGTTATGAGAAATATAAATATAGTTTTATAATATAAAATATATATAATGTAAAATATAAAATATATATAAATATAATAAGAAGATATGGTGCAATATAATATATAGAAGTATAAATATATATATAAAATATAATAAAATATAATATAAATATAAATATAAATATAAATATATATAATGAATAAATATAAATATAAAATATAAAATGCAAAATGGTTATAATATAAATATAGCTATATATATTATAAAATATAATATAAAGAGAAATATAAATATAAGTTAAAATATATATGTTTAAATATAAAATATAAATATATATAGCCATAAATATAAAATATAAAAGAAATATATATAAATATAAATATATAATATAAAATATAATGGAAATATAATTATAAATATATAAAGAGAAATATAATGAAATATTACATAAAATATATAAAGATAAATATAAAGAGTATAAATATAAATATATATACATAAAATATACAAAATATAAAATATAAATATAAAATATATATACGCAATGGAAGCAGAAGAGAATAAAATATATTATGTTTATCAAAATATAAAATATAAATATGAAATATATATAATGAATGATATAAATATAATGTGGTACGAAATATAAAATATAAATATAAAATATAAGAACATAGCTGAGAAGAGAATATAAAATATTAAATATATATTAAAAATAATGGGAAATATAAGAGAAATATAAAATATAATATATATAAATATAAATATAGCTTAAATGAAATATAAATATAAAAGAGTATTATAAATATAAAAGAAATATATATAGATGAATGAAATATACATAAATATAAATATAAATATAAATTTTAAATGGAAATATAAATATAAATATAAAATATAGTAAATACAAAATATATATAAAATATATAAATATAAATATAAAATGGAAAATGTAAAATATAACATAAAATATACATAAAATATAAAATATAAAATATAAATATGAAAATATATTATAGGCTGGAAATATATATATATGAAGCAATATGAACAGAAGAGAAGAGAAGAGTAAAGAGAAGAGAGAAATGAAATATAATATAAATATATATTAAATATAAAATATTGTTAAAATATAAAATATATAAATACAGCAATGTAAAACATAAAATATTAAATATAAATATAAATATAACATAAAATATACATAAAATATATACGGACGTGCTACATTATAAGTTACATATAAGTTTTAAATACAAAGAGAAAAATATATATAAAATATAAATATAAAATATTATAATATACTATATAAAGAGCAAAATATAATGGTAAAATATAAAATATTAAGAAATATAAATATAAATATAAATATAGTTATATATAATAAATATAAGTTAAAATATAAATATAAATATATAAATATAAAATATAGCTATAAAATATAAATATAAATATATATAATGGCTTTAAAAGAGTAAAATATAAAATATAAATATATATTGTTTTAAAATATAAAATATAAATATAAAATATATATATACTATAAATATAAATATATATAAATATAAATATATAAAATATAAATATAAATATAAATATATTATAAAATATAAAATATAAATATGCTATATATAAATATATATAAAATATAAAATATTTGCAATGACTTTAAAATATAAAATATAAATATAAAATATAATATATATACGAAATATAAAATATATATATAAAATATAAATATAAATACAAATATAAATATAATACAACATAAACATCGTACATATATTTATATATAGCCGGTATTATATAAATATATATAAAATATGCTTTTCAAATATATATAAAACATAAACATAAAAAAACATGTTTCAACATAAAATATATAAACATAAAACATAAATATTATTATTAAAATGGAATGTAAAACATAAATATAAATGAGAGAATTTCAAAACAGCAGCTAATATAAAAAATGGAAATATAAATATAAAGATAAAATATAAAGAGTATTGTGATAAATATAAATATAAGTATAGCAGCTATAGTAAATATAAATATAAAAGATAAAGAGAAATATAAATATAAATAGTAAAGAGTATATAATATAAAATATAAAATATAATGGATATATAAAATATATATATAATATATAAAATATATATATATGAATATATATAAATATATAGCGATAATATACCATAAAGAGATAAAATATATATAACGGGTAATATAAATATAAAATATAAATATAAAATATTGGTATAGCTACGTAAATATAAAATAGGCAATCAATTATATACCAATATATGCGATCAAACAGTGCATATAAATATAGCCGGAATGAAATATAAATTGATATCATCTCATATAATATATAACGAGTAAAAATATAGGATATAAAGGATTACGTAAATCACACATACATAAAACATATATAAAATATAAATATATATATATAAATATAAAATTTTAAAATATAAATATATATAAGCCATATATATATATATATTAAAATATAATGGGAAATATAAATATAAATATAGCCATAAAAGATAAGTATATGGATATGGAAAAAATATATATATAGCTATACTATAAATATATATAGTGAAGGAAATATACATATAGCCGCAATATATAGGTGTATTAAATATAAAAATATAAATATATATAAATATAATAATATATATATATATATGATATATATATATAGAGCAGGCTTGGATAATGTAAGAAATATATATATATAAATATATAATATATAAATATGTTGAAATATATATAAATATAGCCATAAAATAATGCAAAATATAATATAAATATATAAAAATATATATAAATATAAATATATGTTATAAATATAATTATAAAACATAAAATATAGAAATATATATAATGTTAAAACGGAAATATAAAATATATATATATATATATATATATAAATATTGTTAAAATAGAATATTATAGAAATATAAAATATTACATAAAATATATACGTATCAAATATACATATATTTTAATACTTGATGTATACATAGCCGAAATAAATATAAACATAAATAAAATATATATATTTTAAATATTATATATATATATATATAATGTATATGCCTAAAATATAATGGTACTTATATGTAAAACATTATACCTAAATATACGTGGAAATATAAAATATATGTTTTAACATATAAGATATATATATAAATATAAAACATAAATATAGGTCGTAAATATAAAAAATGGATATGAAATATAAAATATTAAAATAAAATATAAATATACGTAAATATTAAATATATACATATATATAAATATAAATATATGTGCTAAAAATATAGCCATATATATAAATATAAAATATATATATATATATATAATATATATATATAAATATATATATACGTGGTATTATAATGTAATGAAATGTATAAAACATAATATATGTATATATAAATATATATAAAATATATAAATAATATATATACGGTACGTACATAATATATAGCTATATGGTGCCAATGCAAAATATCAAATATATATATATTATATATAGGATGCTGAGAATATAAAATATAAATATATAGCCATAAAATTTGCATATATATATATATATATATTATTATATATTATATATATAAATAATACGTGGCCAAATATAAATATGTTATATAAAGCCATAAAATATATAAAATAAAAAATATAAAATATAAAAATATAAAATATAAAATATATATATATTAAATATAAAATATATATATATATAAATTGTACATAAGTTTACAAATATAAATATAAATATAAATATATATAATGCAAATATAAATATTATATATAATATGCAGCCATGCAAATATAAATATGGAAATATAAAATACATAAAATATGTTACTATGTTTCATAATACATGAAATATGTCATGTCATACATAATATATATAATGAAATATAAATATAAATATGTTATGAAGATATATACATATGTTATATATATTTAAATATAGCCAGGAGAGAAATGAAATATACAGCCATAAAATATATATAAATATAAAATATATATATTATAAATATAATGTAAAATATAGCCATAAGGTTAATTAAATATGCATATATAAAATATAAAACACAGCTCTAAATATAAAAATATAAAATATAAAATATATATACGTTTTAAAATAAAATATAAAAATATAAATATAAATGAAAATGTAAATTATAAATATAAAGAGAAATATATATAAATATAAATATAAAATATAAATATAAAATATATATATAAATATAGCCATATAAAATTTTAAATATAGCCATAAAATATATTATAAATATACTATAAATATGTTTCAAAATATATAAATATAAAGAGAATAAAATATAAAATATAAAATATATATAAATATAATATATAAAATATAACATAAAATTTTAAAATATAAATATAGCTTTATAAATATATATATAATGAAATGTAAACATAAATATATCCATAAATATAAATATATATAGCTTTTAAATATTAAATATACTATATATAAAATATAAAATATATATAAAATATAAATATATAATATAAATATAAAATAAATATAAATATAAAATATAAAATATATAATGTGGAAATATAAATATAAAATATAGCTGTATGAAAATATAAAATATAAATATAAATATATATATCTAAAATGGAAATATAAATATAAATATAGCCAGCTTCGAGAAATATATTGATAAAATATAAATATATATAATGAAGCCGAAAATATAATATAAAATATAAATATAAAATATAAAATATAATGGTATTTTAAATGAAATATAAATATAAAATATAAATATATATTATAAATATAAATACAAATATATATTAAATATAAAATATAATGTGTGTAGCTTTTAAATATATAATTATAGAAATATATATAAGAGAGAAATATAATATAATGTAGCCGAAAACATAAAATATAACATAAAATATAAAATATAAATATATATACGGAATGGAAATATAAAATATATAATATTAAAATATAAATATAATATGTTTATAATATAAATATAAATATATATGTTTCTAGCCATAATGAGGAAATATATACATAAAAATATGTGAAGAGAAGAGAGAGAAAATGAATAAACATAAAAGAGAATATGTACGAGAACATAAATATAAATATAACATAAAATGAAATGTAAGACAAAATACATAAATATAAAATATATATAAAATATATAAATATAACATAAATAAATGTAAAATATAAATATAAATATAAATATATATATAATGGCACAAAGAGTAAAATATACATAAAAATATAAATATATAAAATATATATAAATGTTTATATTATATAAATATAAATATACATATATATAAAATATGTTATATATGCCATAATGTAACATAAAATAAAGAGGGCATATATATAGCTAATGGAAAATATAAAATATACAGTAATATATATTTCTGAAATATATAAATATTAATATAAAATATAAATATAAATATAAATATATATATAACATGTTATAAAATATTAAAGAGAAATGGGAAGAGAAATATAAATATATAAATATAAAATATATATAATGTGAAAATGTAAATATAAAATATTAAAACATACTGAGGAAGAATATATATGTTTCAAATATATAAATATAGCCATATATAAATTGCAACATAAAATATATATAATATAAATATATAAAATATAAATATAACATAAACATAAATATATATTGTATTATAAATATAGCTATTCACAATGGAAATATAAATATAAATATAATATAAATATAAATATATATTAAATTTAAATATTAAAATATAAATATAAATATATATAAATATATAAATATAATATAAAATATAATATAGCTGAAATATATGTAGCAAAATATAAAATATAAATATAAATATATATAAATATAAAGAAGAGAAAGAGAAAGAAGAGAAGAGAAGGAAATAAAATATAAATATAAAATATATATATGTTTTAAAATATAAATATAAATATAAAATATATATTATATAAATATTTTATAAAGAGGAAATATATAAAATATAAAATGAGGAAATATAGCATAGCTATATATAATATAATATAAAATGAAAGAAGAGAAGAAATATATATATATATATATATATATATAAACAATAATATATATATATATATAACATTTTATATATATAAAATAAAACAAATATAATATATATAAAAATAAAATATATATAACAATACATAAAATATATATAAAAAATATATATATATATATATATATATAATATAAAAAATACAAAATATATATATATATCACACTACATAAAATTAAAAATTTTATATAAAATAAAAAAAATAAAACATATAAAAATATAAAACAAACAACATATAAAATATATATAAAATAAAAATATAATACAACAAAACATAAAATATATATAATAATATATATACAAAAACAAACATATATATATATATATAAAAATATAAAATAAAAAATATATAAAATATATAAAATACAAACAATATAAAAATATATAATACACACATATATATATATATAAAAATATAAAAATATATATACCAACAAAATATAAAAATATATATAAAAATATATATACAAAAAAACAACATATATATAAAAATATTTTAAAAATATATTTTTAAAATATAAAATATATATATAAAAATAAAATATAATATACAAAAACACAAATATATAATATAACATAAAATTTTACAAAAAACAACAAACACATATATAAAAATATATAAAATAATATATATACAAACCCCAATATATATATAAAAATTTTATAAAATAAAAATATATATATATAAAAATATATATATATACAACAAAACAACATATATATAAAATATATATATATATTAAAAAATATATATATATACACACAAAAAAAAAAATATATATATATTTTATATATATATATATACAAAAACACAAAAATATATATATATATATATACAAAAATATAAAATATATATAAAATATATATATAACACATATATATATATATATACAAAATATTAAAAACATATATATAACATATATATAATACAAATATATATCCCTATAAATATAAAATATTAACCCCTATATATATAACCCCTATAATATATATACATAATATATAAAATATATATATATAAAATTTTAACATATATATAAAATATATATAACATATATATATTTTATATAAAATATATATTATATATAATAATTTACATTAATATTCTTAAAAATATATTTTTTATTTAATAAACACAATTAAAAATATATTATTATTCCCCCAAATAAAACAATAAATCACAACAAAAAAACAAAACAATATTAAAAAAAAACAAAAAAAGAAAAAAAAAAAAAAACAAAAAAATTAAAAAACACATTTTAAACCCCAAAATTAAAACAAAACCCTAATAACAAAAATTTCATTAAACAAACTATAAATATACTATTTAAAATTTTATTAAAAATATTCTAAAAATTTTATTATATACATATATTTTATTAATTTTATTAACAAAAAAATTAACTTCCAAAAAAATTTTTCTTTATTAATAATTTCCAAAAAAAAACACCCCCAAAAAAAAAAACACACACAAATTAAAATAAACACACACATTAAAAAATTAAAAAAATTACCCTATTTTATTTTACACAAAAAAATTTTTTCACCATTTACTAATTTTTTCACTTTAAAATAAATTTATAATTACTTTTTTTAAAATTTTTTTAAAATTTTCCTTAAAACCAATATATTTAAAATATTACAATTTATTTAACATTAAAACACAAATTTTTTCCTTTTAAACCCCCTTAAAAAAATCCCTAATTAAATTAAAATAAAACCAAATTTAAAAATTTTCTTTAACCTTTCACTTAAAACACAATTCCCAATTCCTTATTTTTCAATTTAAATCATTTTCTTTTACAATATAAATATTTTATAAATATAAATTAATTTAACCCTATTCCCAATTCAATTATAAATTTTTATTTCCATCAAAATTAATCTTTCAATAATTTTTTTAACCCCAAACCCTTTAATTTAAAATTTATATCACACAAATTTTTTTAAAAAAAATTTAATTCAACCCTTTTAATAAAAATTTATTATAATAAGGATATTCAACACCTAAAAATATCCACAATTTAAAACAAAATTTTTTAAAGAAAAATCCCACCCATTAAAAGTCTTATTAGTTAAAAACCCCCAAATATCAATTTTAAATAATAATTCAAAAACAATTTTAACTCCCCAAATAAATTATAGGGGGGCATAGATAATTCCTATAAAAAATCAAAAAATAAAACCATTAAATTTTTTTACCCCTTTAAATTACCCACAATAAAAAGGGCTAATTTTACTTTTTTACAAACCTATTATTTTTTAGTTTTTTTCTTTTTCCCACTTCAAAAAACCAAAAAATTTTTATAAAAAAAAATTTTTTAAAAAAAATAAAATTCCCCACCTTAAAAAAAAACCAAAAACACCCCCAATAAAACCTTAATAAAAACCCAAAAACCCAAAAACCATCACCAAAAAAAAAAACCCAAACCCAAAAAACCAAAACCCTTTTTAAAAAAAAACCCCCCACCCAAAAAAAACCCACAAAACAAAAACAAACAAAATTTTGGGAAAAAAAAGGGTTTCCAAAAAACCGAAAAAAAAAAAAAACAAAAAAAAAAAAAAATTTAAAAAAATAAAAAATAAATAAAAAAGCACAGGCCCCACAAAAAAAAACCAAACAAAAGGGAAAAAAAAAAAACCTTAGGATTTGTTTTAATACAAAAACCTTTTTTTGACATGGTTGGGAAGAAATTTCAAAAGGGGCTTTGGAGTCTTCCCGAAACTTTTAAACTAAAATTTAAAAGGGGGCCCCCGGGAATTTTAAAATTTTCTTTGGGAACTAAGAAAGACCCAAAGGGGAAAAACCCTTCAGTTTTTAACCCCGGAAGCATGGAAAAATTTCCTGCAACTTTTTTTCTGAATTGAAAACCTGCCCAAAAATTTAAAACGTAAATTTAAAAGTTTTTCATTTAAGAAAACCCTTTTTTCCCTTTTTCCCTTAAACCTTGGGAAGGGTTTTTTGGTTTTCCTTTTAACCCCGTAAACATTTTTTACAGCTTTTTAAAAATTTTTTTTGATTTAAAAAAAAGGGATTTAAATTCCTTTCCCGGGAAAGGGAAACTTCCCCGAGGTTTTAGCCCCAAAGAAATTAAATTGATTTCTGTTGGGGGTTTTAGGGGTAGTGGTTGAATTGGAGTCCCTTTTTTTGGTCAGGTTGCCCACCAAAGGCTTTGGAAAAGGCAAATTTTGATCGGAATTTGCCTTTTGATCCCGTTTTTAAATTTCAAACCATGGCTTTTTTGTTTTAAATTTTAGTTTCCTTTAAAAGAAATTTTTTAAAAATGGGGTTTTTGAAAATCAGGAGGCCCTTTTCCCAATCCCTTTTTTATTTGCAAAGCCCGGGTTTTTGTGGGGATTTGTTTAAAGTTTTTTCAATGGGGTTTTCTGAAAAGGAAAGTTTTTTTGGGAATTGTAAATTCAAGCTTTCCCGGGAATTTTAAATTTTTTTGAAGGGCCCTTAAATTTATTTGTTAAAATTTGCCCCCCCTTTTTACAAAGGCCCGGAAAAGATTAAAAAATATTTTTTCCTTCTTTTTTCCCGAATTTACAAAAAATTTTTGCCCAAATAAAATTTTATTTTTGAATATTTCTTTGCCCCTTGGCAAAAAAAGACTGCAGTTTTTTGGCAATTTTGGGAAACCCAGTAGGGGCCAAAGGGCAATGCCCGAAAGATTTTGGGGTTAAAAAACTTTGAAAGGGGGTATCTTTCCCAAATTCCCCGGGGTTTTGGGTTTGAAAGGTTGCTTCCTTTTAAATTTTTTTTGTTGAACCCGGGCATTTTTCCTTTGCATTTTTTTAAGCAAATTTGAAGAGGCCCCGCATCTTTAAATTTTGGGGTTTTAAAAAGGTTTTTTTGGTGGCAGGTTCCAAAAGGAAAAGGCCCTGGAATTGTTTTTGCTTTTTCCGGAAAGTTCCCTAGGTTTTGAAACCCTTGTTTTCCCTTTTTTCTTGGTTTAAAAGAATAAGGGCCAAAACCAAAGCTTTAAGTACTTTTTATTTTTGGGCCTTGGGCCCCCTGGAATTTTTTTAACTTGGGCCCCGGTTTTTGTTGGGGGAAGGGGGAATTTTTTAAATTCCCCTGACAAACCTATTTAAAAATTTTCCTGGGTGAAAAGGGTTTTAAAATTTTTTTGCAAAGAAAGAGCAATTTTCCCCAAAAAAAAGGGGCAGTCAGTTGGGTGCTTTTTGAAGCCTAGGGATTTTAAAACTCCCGATTTGGGGGTGGGGCCCCCTTTAAAAATTTTTTGCCAATCCCTGGGGGTGAAAACCCGGGAAACCGCATCTTTTTTGGAACCAAAAAGGGTTTTGGAAAGGCAGGAAAACCCAAATTTTTTGGGAAGGAAAAACCACTAAAAGGGCCCCTTTTTTTTTGGCCAAACCCCGGGGGTTTTCCCTGGTTTGGGAGATCCCAAATTTTGGTTTTAAAATGTTTGGAAGGAAAATTTCTCCCGGGGTTTTAAAACCCAGTTGGCCCCGGTTTTTTCTTTTTTGAAAATTTTAAAGGGGGGCATTGAAAATATTGGGTTTCCAAATTTTTTAGATTTTAATCCCCGTTAAAAACCCGTAAACCCCACGAAACCAATTCATTTTTGGTTTTAAGGCAAACCCAAAAAGGCCTTTTTAACCAATTTTAAACCTTTTGGAGGGTTTAAGCCCCTTTTTGGGCCCAAATCCCGGAAGGGGGCATACACCTTTAAAACCCCCCCTTAAATTTTCCAGCCCTAAATCCAAAATTAAAAGGGAAGGGTTTTCCCCTTTGTGTTTTTTGCCCCTTTGGGTTTTCCCTGTGAAAACCCGGAAAACCCGTAAATTTTTTTAAAAAACCTTTTTTTTAAGGCAATCTTTAAAATCCTCGGTTTTCTTGGGGGGGGGAGGTTTTAAAATAAGGGGGCCAAACTAGAACCCAAAACCCCTCAACCCAATGGGTTTTATTTAAGGGAAAGGTTTTTGGGGGTTTTAAAGGGGCCCCGTGCTGGGGAAAAAGGAAGTAAAAATCCCTAAAAGGGGGCCCCAAATTTTAAGGGGGAAACAAAGGGGGAAAGGGGAAATTCCCCCCACTTTCCCAATGAAAATGCTCCCCGAGAGTATGCAAGGTTTCACCAAAAGAGAAATCTTTGGGGGGGGGGGGGGGGCAGAGGGAATAGAGTCCTCATAGGTAGACAAGAGTAAATACTGGTCATCAGGGGAAAACAGAAAATTCAGAATCCTGGTCAGAAGTATCACAAGTAAACTCAATCCTAGGTCTTGTAGAGGGGAAAGGCAGTCTTCCCCTGATTAATCAAGGTCTTCAGCCACTCATTTTTTGGGCATACAGGCCTGACCATGCAGTCTAGGCGTCCATTTTCTAGGCATGGTTCGAGTTTTAGGCCTTGAAGAAGATGGCGGTTTAATACGCAAGTCAGTAGGCCTGAATACACCCTCAGAAGCCAGTGCCTGCACAGTGGCTCCGGACTCATCCAAGGTAGAGATCTGCAGATTCCACAGTTGAAGCATTTCGCTGCATGACCGACTCCGAAAGGGCCTCAGTAGAGGCCTGCGAATCTGAAGTAGCGGGTATCGGGGGCTGCTCCGAAAGGGCCTCAGTAGAGGCCTGCGAATCTGAAGTAGCGGGTATCGGGGGCTGCAAAAGTGCCTCACTTAGTACCGGCAAACTGGCGACTGGCTTAGAAATGTCGTCGGCAGCTTTGGACCTAGGCAGCCCATCTATTTTTGTGTTTTTTCCAGAATGTCTGTGGTCTGATGGCTTACCGAAGACATATCAGGGTAATTGAACAGAGCACCAAAATATTTAGAAGCAAAAATATACAGACAGATAGCTAGTGGTTTAAATAAGGCACAAAACAGACAGCGAGGTACGTCGTGGTCAGGGCCTAGGCAAGAAATACAGTACGAATGAAAATCTGAGGTATTTGCTTTCCACAAGTAATGCAATAATTTACTTTTACTGACATCGGTTTAGAGCAAGAAAAAGTTTCCCCAACGGGATACTTAGCTTTTAGTTTAAGACTTCGGTCCTGAAACTCTAAAATGAAAATTTCAGGAGTTGGCCGACCGGCACTTTGCCAACTGCTTCGGGCACCACACGGCAAGAAAGACTGATGTAATGGCATCGGCATGTTTTACACCCTTGACGACCGGACATCATGGAAGGGACAGCAACCGATGCAGGACCCAAGACTTTGTTAAATCAGGCTGACTGAGGGCTACTGCAAGCAAATAACCCAAATGTGATGACTGCAACAATGAAACACGAAGAACATTTGCTTTAGCAGGGGGTGGGAGAAGACAGGTGGTTCAGTATTATAATGTGCCAAAATGGCAGAGGCATGAATTTTAATTGACGAGAAGGATAGGCTCTTGTGGAGCATTTCTGATAAGTACTAAGTATACGAGGTAAGCTGGGCATAGTTGTGCCCATCCCCAGAGTCTGGCTCCAGAAAAAAGTTACGTCTTACCATAACGTTCCATCTGTATTGTTCATCCTCATTCAGTCATTACGTGTGGGTATCCGTTCAGACCTCGGAACAGAGCCAGCCATCTTCCAAGCTCACGCCCGCTACAAACTCTACAGCTAAAACTCTTAACCAGAATTCCCATCTCCGTTACCTCAGATTGAGTTTGCAAGTCAAAAGAAGGTAGAGGCTACCTCTGGTCAACTGACCTAACAGAACCGGATTGTGAGATCCACTAGAAGCCACAGGAGGGGGAAGGAGGGAGGGTCGTAATGACTGAATGAGGATCAACAATACAGATGGAATGTTATGGTAAGACATAACTTCCTTATGATATTGTTAATCCTCGTTCATTCCTTACGTGTAGGACAGAGTCCCCAGCTACCTCTATTCCTGGGACGCTGTCATAGAAGGACATTCCTGAGCACCATAGAACTAAAAGATGCTCTTCCCCTGGAGGCCAAATCCAATGTGTAATGATTGATGAAGGTATGAGGCGTAGCCCAAGTTGCAGCTGCACAGATGTCATGTAAAGTTCTGGCATGGAAGGCAGCAGAAGCTGCCACAGACCTTGTAGAATGGGCCTTTATAGTAGTAGGTACTGGACTATTATGTTGTGTATAAATGAAGGTCACACAGTCTTTCAACCATTTAGCCTATGTGACTTTAGCAATAGCACATCCTAATCTAGGTCCAGAACAACTGGTCTGATTTACGAGAGACCTTAATCTTGTTCAAGTAGAAGTGAATTTGCCTGTGAATATCTAGGGTATGTAGGCAATACTCTCCTTTGTTTGAATAGTTGGGGAAGAAAACTGGCAATTCAATGGTTTGATTAATGGACATTTCAGAGATCACTTTTGGCAGAAAGGATTAGTTCTCAATGACACTCAAAAATCAAATATGGACTGTTGATGCATAAGGCTTGAAGTTCAGAGATGCGTCTGGCAGAAGTAATGGCAACCAAAAACAAGGGTCTTGCATAATTTGTGCGACATAATACAGGAGTCTTGGACACCAACATGGAAATTAGATATTGCAGCCAAATGAACTCTAATGGTAGAGGCAGATAGACAATGGTAGAGGCAGATAGACCAGATTGAAATAGGTTGGCTAGATAACTCCAGTACTAGACACTGGTGCTGAAAAGGGATCTAACTGCTTCTTTCAACCAAAAGGTTAATCCTTTCCACTTGCTTAGAGAACTAATTCTGGTGGAAGACTTATGAAATGCAATAAGAATGTCACTACTGGCAAAGAAAGATCATTCTGCCTGGCAATCAAGGGAATTGGAGGAGCCAAGCTGTGAGCTTCAGGCTGTCCAAATTGGGGTGAATCAAATTCTGCGGATGGGTGATCAACCCCGGGGTTGGATGGAGAATCAACGGTTGATCTAGCAGGTGAGGCCAAAGAAGGAGAACCAAATCTGATGAGGCCAATATGGTGCTATGAGGATCACTTTGCTCTTCAACCGGCAAGCTTTCTTCGGAAACTGGGGAATGAGGGGAGAGGTGGAAATGCATAAAGTAGACCAGAGGGTCAATTGTGGGACTAGAGCTTCCCTGGGTGACTGTCCCAGAGGGGGAATCAGGGTGTAGTTGTTGCTGCATTTGTAGTTGGTCGGGGATGCAAAGAGATCGCAGCAAGGAAGACCCCAGCGGTTGAAGAGCTCCGCCGCTATCAAGGGATTCAGGGACCACTCACGACGTTATAGAATGCACCTGCTGAGTCTGTCTGCTATCATGTTGGAGCTCCCGGGAATGTGCATTGCTAGAAGAAAATGGTCGGTAGCCATCGCCCATTGCCATATCATCATGGCCTCTCGACGGAGTGGGTAAGATTTGGTTCCACCCTCTTTGTTGATTACCAGATCATCGCCATGGTGTCCGATTGTATCGCAATAGTCCCAGACGGCAGCAGGGGATGGAATGCTTGCAACTCCAGAAGCACCGCCCTTAGCTCTAGAACATTTATATGCAGATGGGCCTCCAATTCGGACCAAGTATCTTGGACTGTTTCCCTGACACATCACCCCCACCCAGTCAGGGAGGCATCCGTGGTCACTGTAGCCTTGGGCTGTTGGGGGGGGGGAGAAAGGGCGAGACCATTGTGAGGGGTTGTGGGTCATCCACCAATTTAATTCCTGTTTTGCACCTGTGAGTTACTCGAATCTTGGCTGAAAGAGGATACTGAAAAGGATACCACTGGGTGAGCAGTAGCCATTGTAAAAGCCTCATATGAAACCTGGCCAGGGGGACAATGGTGATGGAGACTGCCATGGATCTCAACAGCTGTAGGACAGAGTGAGCTGTGGATTTCTCCCTTGAAAGGATTGGGATCAGTTGCTTTATCCTTAGAATGATGTGCTCTGGAATGGATGCTCTGCAATTCTTTGTATCCAAGATGACCCCTATGAATTCTGTGGGCTGAGATGGGGTGAAATTGGATTTGCCAGTTTATGGTTATACCTAGTCTTTCTGCAGCGAGGAGAGAGTATGCCAGGGCTTCTTCCAATAGATGTCTGGTGGGGGTGGAGATGAGCCAGTCGTCTAGGTATGGAAACACCCGGAATCCTTAGTAGTCGCAAGTGAGCTATGACGACTGCCATGCACTTTGTGAACACTCTGGGGCTGTAGAGAGTCCAAAGCGACTGGCTCCCACACGGCAGCGCAGAAATCTTCTTGATAGCCTGTCCACTTTTATGTGTTAATACGCATCTTTATGATCTATCGGGCACATCCAATCATCTTTTTCCAAACTCGGGAGGATGGACTGTATTGTGACCATCCGGGATTTTTGTACTCTTACGAACTTGCTCAATATACAGAGATCCAAAATTGGTCTCGAGATTAAATCTAGAGTAGAATCTGGATCCTATCTGGTCTGGAGGGACCATTTGCATGACTCTTTCTTAGCAGCTTTGATATCTCTAATGCTGCTTCTTCCTTTTGGCTGGGTGGAACGTCAGGTAAGTTTTTTGCAAAGGGAATATGCACCTCTGGCTATTATCCTTTATACCCAAGAATTGGTGGTGATGGTTAGCCAGGCAGAAGGGTACAGAGAGAAACGACCCCCAACCACCTCCAGAGAAAAGCAGTTGGGCCGCTCTTCAGGAGCGCTGGTAGGATTGACCAGGAAGACAGTCCCTGGAACACTGGTTACGCGGACCCCCTCTGCCCTGAAAAGGGAGTCTTCCCTCGAATCCCCCCCCCTGCCTCTAGGGGAGAACTCTACTTCTGTGTCACGGAAGGGACTCAGAGACTTTGTACCATATCTTCCCACTCTTCTGGTTTCTGGAGAAGCCAGTTGAGGGGAATGAAAGACACCCACAGCAGAAAGGGTCTAACCGTCCTGTTCACATCTGGCCAGTGTGCTTTTAACCTTGGGACCAAACAATGAAGAGGCTTCGATGGGAGCACTGAGAAAGGAAGCCTTGAAGGATTCCGCAAAATTACATAAGCGCATCCAGGCGTGTCTCTGAATGCCTGAACTCGCCGCTCTAGCTGCTCCTCCTGATGCGTGAGATAGGCGCATGGAGGAGTCAAGATATCGATTCAATGATGGCCAGCTGACAGGCCACTGTCATGGACCTCAGACACGGCACCAGCCAAAGTTTGAGAGCTCAGAAGTTAAATCTCTGAAGCCTGGTAAAATGTGCAATATAGCTCGGGGACCTGATTGCAAAGGATGCTGATGCAAGAGTTTGCTTCCCTATTCTGTCCAGAACCCGGGACTCTGTTGGGCGGATGGACAGTCTGGCCTTCTTCCACCTGGTCCTTCTTAGTTGCATCCGCCACCAAAGCATCTACAGGAAGACATTTGGACCAATGAGGGTCAGTAGCAGGACGGGACAAAATTTTATCTGGCCTCCGGGGAATGCCCTCAACTATCAGCATTCCACGCATGCTGCACGACGAGCCAGACCAGTTCGTTGGCAGGTGGAGTAACCCAAGAGGTAGGGGGCCAGGTGCGAAAGGCCTGCAGGAACACAAACTCTTCACAGGTCGGGTTAGAGGGCTGCCAGTCACCTCTGTTTAAGGATTGAGGTGATCACCAAAGGATACCTCAGAGGGTGAGTCCCCATCAAAGTCAGTCTTCGGTAAGGGACTCCTCTGTGGAGTCCATTTGCTTCCTCTTGCACGAGCTTTTTCGAGGACTTCCTCAGGAGAAGCTGGGGAAGACCACGCAAAAGGGGTTTCTTGTGTGAGTATATCTTGAGGCCCATGCACCTGGTGTTTGCCAGGAGCAACTGGTGTACATTGCGGTCCAGGAGGGCGGGGAGATGGATAGCACAGGATCGCCAGCAGACACCCCAAAGTCTTCTCCATTAGCAGGAAGGCCGGTTCACCAGAAGAGGGGTGAGCGTCCAGGACAGGGGTCACCCCTCCCCCAAATGGCTCAGCCTGCACACTCTAGAGTCCCTAAACGGCTGTGAAACACCAAATTACGTATGCCACAGCTGACATCCTGGGTCGTAGCAAAACTCTCCTGCCACGAAGGCAACTGTGGTTCCTTAGTGAGGTCCATAAAGGGAACCATAGAGGGGGAAGACTGTGCTATATCAAGGGGCTTCAAAGGCGATGGAAAATAAGTAGGGGTCTTTGGTAAAGGGTGATCATCTCCCAAGGAAAGATATGTCCTGGGGGGCGGTATACCTCTGGCCAAATGCACTTGGATCCACAAGACTTAACACGTCATGTTCAGAGAGGCTTCTAGTGGATTTCAGTGCTGGAGCCAAAGAAGTCAGATCCGAAGTGGAAAGCTTAGCTTTCTTGGGTCTCTGTTGGTGGGAGTCCCCAGCAGGGGACAAAGGAAGAGACTTGGCCTTTATATGTTAATCACTCTTTTTTATGGGATCTTGGATGGGTTGAAGCCTCCGACCCAGAAATAGCCTCTGAAAAGGGAGATTTAAGTAGCCCCTTCAGTAAAAATTAAATTTCTCTCAAACATCCTGTTAGAGAAATTCTTACAAATTCCACAGGGCGGGTCAACGGTTAAATGAGGCACACCCAAGCAAGAGAGACACAGGGAATGTGCATCTGAAGTAGGTAATTTAGGGCCACAATCTGAACATCTCAAATCCTGGACTACCTTATCTGCCATGTTAGGAAAGAAGGAAAACCAGAAATAAATACCAGCAATGGTACAAGAAATATCCGAAGGTAAGGAGGAAAGGGGTTTACCAACGATGGTAAAAAAGAAATTACCTCGTGGTAAAGAGGAGGAAGGGGATTGAAAAGATTCAAGAAGGGATAATCGCCAAGTCCCAGGCAAGAGAAACCTAGTAACTTTTCTGACAAAAAAAAAAAAATGTTTTATAGTATGATGAAAAATATTGTACTTGGCTCAAGAGAAGTAGCTTGACATGACCGAATGGCGACACGACAAACGAAATCCGAGGCAACAGGGAGAGGGGAATTCTGGGTAAGTTTTAGGTAGAGAGTTTGTAGCGGATGCGAGCTTCGAAGATGGTCGGCACAGATACCCACACATAAGGAATGAATGAGGATTAATATCATCAGTTCAGTATAGTTTCCACTTTTCAGCATAGGATTTTCTGGTACTAGGCCTCCTTGCCTCTAGAACATCTAGCACCTGCTTACTGAGGGATGCTATTGGAGAGCTCAAGGAATTAACCAGGCTGCAAGGTTCAGGGTTTGAAGCTGAGGGTGCAGAATCTGGCCCGCCTGCTGGGACAGCAGGGAAGGGGTATGAGGCAGGTGCCATGGTTCCAGCAGTGTCATACTGCACAAGAGAGGGTACCAGCACTGGCGTGGCCAGTTGGTGCAATCAGAATTGTCCTTTGCTTGTCCTGTTTATCTTTAGCAGAACCTTCGAGAGGAGAGGCAGAGAAGGAAAGGCATAAACTGAGAGGCTTCCCCCGGTGAAGGACAGGGCATCCACTTTCCAAGATTGACTGTGGGAAGTCCTTGTGCAGAATTTGTCCAATTGCTAGTTCTGAGGGAGGCAAACAGGTCCATCTCTGGTGTCTCACATTTGTTCAAGAGGTTGAATATTTTTGGTTCCAGTTTTCATTCGTGTGAGTCAGATTTCTGCTTAAGTCATCTTCAAGAGAATTTAGATTGCCTGGCAGGAATTGAGCCTGTAGGTGCATTTGGTAGCTCATGGC
Source organism: Protopterus annectens (assembly GCF_019279795.1). Lineage (NCBI taxonomy): Eukaryota > Metazoa > Chordata > Ceratodontiformes > Protopteridae > Protopterus > Protopterus annectens. Next base: position 394,893,377 of record NC_056744.1, read on the forward strand.
TGTGTTCCACAGAGCCATGGCTAGCCGGAAGGGAGGGTATGAGTGGGTTCCCCCCTGCTTGTTTATGTACCACATAACTGTGGGTGTAGTCTGTCTTTACCAATAACTCTCCTGAAAGAATGTGGTCTTTGAAGGCTGTCTGAATTCTGTACAGCTAACATTTCTTTTTGGTTGATATGCAGGTGCATCTGTCTCGGGGTCCATTTGCCCTGAATGCATTGCCCTGCCAAGTAAGCCCCCCATGCATAGTCCGATGAGTTTGTTAGGGTTTGGGCGGCAGGGGGTAGAGTGAATGGGAGCCCCTTATTGTGGTAGCAGGACTCTGCCCACCAAAGGAACTCTGTCTTTAAACAAGGAGCGACAGGAATCATTGATTCCAGGTCCTGAGAATGTTGACACCATAGGCTTTTTAGATACCACTGTAGTTTCCTCTTATGCAGTCTTGCATATGGAATTAGTAGAATGCAAGAGGCAATGAACCCTAAGGCTTGCAGAATTTTTCTTGCAGATAACTGGGTCTTTGTGGCCAGTAGTCTGAAGTAGGTTGTCAAAAACTTCTCTGGAGTGAGGAACGCCATCTGGGAAGTTGTGTTAAAGCTTGCTCCCAGGAATACAATCTGCTGGCAGGGTGCTAGGTGAGATTTCTTTTAGTTTATGGTGTAGGTGGTGAGGTTAGAAGTTTCTTTACGAATGCCAGATGTTTTAATAGGAAGTCCTGGCTTTCTGCCTGAATCAGACGATCGTCCAAGTGGTAGGGTTTTTGGCAGTAGTAGCCTTAATGCCCTTTGGCCCTTGAGAAATGGTCTCTGGATCTACAATAAGATTTTTGAAGAGGAACTTGAGAGAGTCAGGTACTCTAATATCAGTCGGGTTTTCTGGGAGCTGGAGGTAAAGTGTCAGGGGAAATGCTAGATTCGAAGAAAGCATCTACAATGTCCAGAACAGGAAGGATAGCTAAAGGCCTGTGTTGAGGGAGGAGTAAGAATTCCCTAAGCCTCTTTTTGGAGTCCGTAATCCTGGCTTTCCCAGCGGAAATGATCCCTAAGAGTGTGCAAGGTTTCACCAAAAGAAAAATCTTCTGGAGGGGAAGCAGAGGGAATGTAATCCTCTGCATCAGAATCCTCATAGGTAGACTAGGGCAAATCAGCAGAAAAGTACAGCTGTGTACACTTACCATAAATGTAGATGTTAGAGTGTATTCACCGTTGCAGTCAGTTACATTAGGGTAATCTGCTGGCAGGTTGTCGTCAGTTGGCCTGATTAGTCTTGGGTCCTGCGTCAGCTACTGTCCCTTCTTCCATGACATCAGGGGTATAAAACCTGCAGCATACGCCATTACATTACTTTCTTGCCCCAGATGTCAGGTGCCCCCCAAATGGGGAGCAAATACAATTAAAAACAAAAAATATACCTTCAATCCCAAAAGCAAATACACCAAAAGGGCTTTTAAGCGTAGTGAATGAATAGGGGCTGGAGGGAGGGTAACCAGACTGCAACAGTGAATACACTAACATCTACATTTATGGCACGTGTCCACAACTGTACTATGTTCTTAGTGTTTCACTGTTACAGTCATTACATTTGGGTAGATTCCCAAAGCTATGGTTGGGTGGAGGGAATTGCACAGGACCAGCTAAAAGGCGCAGGAAAGCAGAGGCAAAGCCAGCTCTGGATTTAAAGAAAAGTGGTAAATGGTAATGTTTGGTGAATGTATGAACTGAGTTCCAGGTAGCAGCTTCTAGGATGTCCCTGGTAGGAACACCTCTGAGAAAGGCTGAAGTAGATGCAGCCCTGGTGGAATGGGATCTGATCCCCTGGGGGATAGTTTTTCCATGGTGCATATAGCAGAAACAAATACAATGGCTCATCCATTTGGAAATGGTTTGCTTTGAAATAGCCTTTCCCTCTGCCCCTGCAGCAAATGCCACCACCAGTTCAGATATTCTTTGAGATTTTGTCCTGTTTAAGTAAAATCTAAGTTGTCTGTGCACATCCATTGAATGCAGAATCCACCCCCCTTGTTCTGTGGATTGGGAAAAAGTTAGCAAATGGTCTGATTAAGAGCTACACTGGATACCACCTTCAGCATGAAGGATGGACTGGTCCTGAGAGATACTCTTTCCGCATGAAAAATGATGAAAGGCTCCACTGCCATAAGAGCCTGTAATTCGGAAATCCTTCTAGCTGAAGTGACCGCTAAAAGGAAAGCTGTTTTCCAGGAGGGAAATTTTAAGTCTGCAGTAGCAGCTGGCTCAAAAGGAGGGAGAGTGAGCTTCTGCAATACAAAATTGAGGTCCCAGGCAGGGGTTGGAGCTCTCCTCAGTGGTCTTAAGTTTTTGGCCCCCTAAGATACTGCTATAGCAGAGGATGAGAGAAGGGAGGGGTCTGTGTTGTAATGAGCTGAAATGGCTGAGGCATGGCTTTTTATGGAAGAAAAGGACAGGCCCTTGTGAAGCATCTCAGTCAAGTATTGCAAAATCTGAGGAATGTTGGGCACTGCTGTGCTTATCCCTTGAGATTGATTCCAGGCACAGAATCTTTTCCATTTGTCAGCATAAGATTTTTTAGTACTAGGTCTTATCGCCTCCAAAAGGACATCCATCACAGGTTTGCTGAGGGATGCTAAGGGTGAATTTAGGTGATTAGACACTCAGCAATATTTAAAGTTTGGAGCAGAGTATGTAGAATTTGGTTGTGTAAGTAAGGTGTCTGAGGCAGGTGGAAGGTGGTGTAACACTGCACAGGAATGGGTACCAGTGCTGGCGAGGCCAGTCTGGAGCAATCAAAATCATTTTTGGTTTGTCCTGTTCGACTTAGTAGAACTTTGGAGAGCAGAGACAGAGGGGGGAAAGGCATAGACGGATAGGTTTTTCCAGCTGAAGGATAGAGCATCCACTTTCCAGGCTTTTTTGTAATGAGTTCTTGTGCAAACTTTGTCCCAACCGATAGATCTTTCTGCCTCACCCCAGCAGAACTATGTCTGGGCTCCCCCATTTGCATTTCAACATGTTGAAAAATCCGTGACTCCAGTTTCCATTTGTGTGGGTTCAGGAGATTTTTGCTTAGTTCATCTGACAGTATTCAGCTTTCCTGGCAGTAATTGAGCTTGTAGTTGTACTTGATAGGTCAAAGCAATGTTCCACAATGCCATGGCTAGTCTGCAAAGGGGGTAGGAGTGTGCACCCCCCCTGCGGAGCTTGTAGTTGTACTTGATAGGTCAAAGCAATGTTCCACAATGCCATGGCTAGTCTGCAAAGGGAGTAGGAGTGTGCACCCCCCTGCTCGTTTATGTACCACATAAAGACAGACAACACCACAGTTATCATTAATTGTCCTGAATGAAGGTAGTCCTTGAAGGCCGTCCATGCATTCTGTACCGCTAGCATTTCTTTGACTGATATGAAGGTGCATTTGATTTGGGCTCTGTTTGCCCTGAATGCACTTTCCAGCCAGATGAGAGACCCCCCCCCCCCCAAGCATAGTCTGATGAGTAAAGTCATGTACTCACCATAGCGTTCCATCTGAGTAGGTAACTTCATTTGTCAGCAACCTGTGGGTATTGGATCCAACCTGGATCCGAGCCGGCAGCTTTCAAAGCTAGAGATCAGAGCTCCAAGCTCCTCCCCTTTACCAATAATACCCTGCTACCTCCTTCCAATCCTCAGATAGTGTTTGCCCACCTATATAACCTCACAAAGACAAAACAACATGAAGAATCCTAACCTAAGGATTAATAAAGGATCTGAAAAACCATCCCAAGGTTCAGGTAATCAAAGAACCAGGTTAGGGGGAAGGAGGGAGGGTCGGTTGCTGACAAATGAAGTTACCTACTCAGATTGAATGTTATGGTGAGTACATAACTTCTTTATCTGAAGTAGTTAACTTCATTTGATCATCAACCTGTGGGACAGAGTCCCCAGCTACCAAACAACTTGGGAAGTCCTCAAGGAAGGATATTCCGGAGCACTGCAGAGCCAAAAGCCGCCCTTCCTGTAGACACGAAATCCAATTTATAGTGAAAGATAAAGGTATGAGAGGATGCCAAAGTAGCCGCAGAGCAAATGTTATCCAAGGGAACTCTAGACCAGAATGCAGCAGATGTAGCCATAGAGCAGGTAGAATGAGCATGAACCCCTATAGGCTCTGGCAGGCAGGCCAGATAGTTTGTATGTGAGCAGAATGCAATTAGAAGTCCATCTGGCCAGAGTCACCTTCGACACTGGCTTACCCAAGAAGGGTTTTGCAAAGGAAACAAAGAGCTGATCAGACTTGCAGAAGGCAGCTGTTGTGTGTGAATAAAAACGTAACGGTCTATGAACATCTAACAAATGAAGTTTGTACTCCCCTTGTTTTGATAGTTAGGGAAAAAAATTGGGAGATTAATGGACTTACTGATGTTCGCCTCGGAGGCCACTTTATATAGAAAAGATGGGTTAGTCCTGAGAGAGACCCTGTTCTTAGGAAAAACAAGATACGGGGCTTAAGAGCCTGAAGCTCCGACACCCTTCTAGCAGAGGTAAAAGCTACCAAAAAGGCAGTTTTCCAGAAGAATTTTAAATCAACAGAAGCTGCAGGTTCAAAAGGTGGCCCAGTCAGAGCCTGAAGGACCAAAGTTAGATTCCATGGAGGGACGGAGTTCCTAATAGGAGGTCAAGAGAAACGTACCTTTCAGAAAAGTCTTACAAATCTTGGTGGAAGCAAGGGGATTGAGATGGTCTCCAAAGTGAAAATGGGAGATGGCAGCCATTTGAACCTTTAAGAACTGGCCCCTTGCTGAAAAATATGAGATAGGAAATAGATCACTGCTGGGATGGGAGCAGTGAAAGGGTCCAAATTCCTATGAGATGCCCAAATGGAAAACCGCTTCCATTTACTATTGTAAACCTTCCTGGTAAAAGGCTTATGCGCCGCTACCAGGATAGATCTAACTGCAGACGAGATACTGGGAGTCCTAGCAACTAATGGAACTGGATCAACCAAGCTGAGGGCTTGAAAAAAATCGACCAGATTCGGGGGTTTCAATCCCGAAGGATGAGATCAGATCCGGGATGGGATCCAAGATCCAGAGAGGAGCTACAAGATGAGACTGTAGGCACAAGAACCAGGCTTGATGAGGCCAGAATGGGGCTATGAGGATAATCTTGTTCCCCAACCGACGAGCTTTCTGTAAGAATTGTCATCAACAGAAGGGAGGATAAGCTTAAAGAAGACCGGGTGGCCAAGCATGAACTAGAGCTTCTCTGGAGCTTTCCCCCGGAGGGGGAATTGGAGCGAAAAACTCACTGCACTTTGCATTGGAAGGTGACGCGAAGAGATTGCAGCAAGGCAGACCCCACTTGCGGAAGATCTGTTTTGCTACTAAGTGATTCAGAGGCCACTCGCTACTAAGGGATTCAGAGGCCACTCGTAAGGAGAGGATAATTCGACTCAGTTTGTCCGCTAGGATGTTGGACCGACCCGGAATGTGAGTTGCTAACGGAAAACGGTTGGTGGATATCGCCCAATCCCAAACTCTCATGGCCTCTCGGCAAAGAGGGTAAGACCTGCACCCCCCCCCCCCCCCGTTTGTTGATGTACCAGACCACTGACATGTTGTCTGACTGAATTGCAATAGTACCTGGAGGGAGAAAGGCATGAAGAGCTTGCAACGCTAGAAGCACCGCCCTTATCTCCAGAACATTGATCTGCAGAATGGTCTCTGTCAGAGTAAAGCAACCCCCCCTCCCACCCAAGGCAAGAAGCACCCGTGGTCACCATGGCTTGGGGTTGCGGAATAAAACAGTTGTCCTTCCTGAAGCTCTCGAGATTGGAGCCACCACGAGGGAATTTCTGCAAACTCTGCTGAGAGGAATCGTTAAGGCCAACAGGTGAAGGATGGACCACTGAACTTGCAAAGTCCACTGGAGAACCCTCATGTGCAAGCGAGCTAAGGGCGCGAGACTGATTGCTGCTGCCATGGACTCTAAAGCTCTCAGGATAAACTCCGCTGATGGGGCAGGTGACTGAAGGGCTAAAATGTGTAAGGTCAAACTGCGAAGTCGGTCTGATGTCAAGAAGGCCTTTGAAGTGAGTCTATTCTGGCCCCTATGAACTCCAAGACTTGAACTGGTTGAAGGGATGATTTCTTGAAGTTTATGGTGATCCCCAATTGGGACGCTAGAAGTAGGAAGCAACCCCTGGCTAAGCAGAGTAGATGCCTGGTGGGGGCGGGTAAGGAGCCAGTCTAGGTAAGGAAAAACCTGTATTCCCTGAAGTCTCAGGTGGGCCCGCTACAACTGCCATGACCTTGGTGGGCCGCTACAACTGCCATGACCTTGGTGAACACCCTGGTGGCTGTGGTGAGGTCGAAGGGTAGGACCATGAACTGGTAATAACTGGCCCCTAGCCGAAAGCAGAGGAACCTCCTGGATCGCCTGTCCATGACAGTACGCATCCTTGAGGTGTATGGAGCACATCCAGTCCTTCTCCTGCAGAAGGGGCAGAATGAACTGAAGTGTGACCATCCGGAATTTCTCCTTGGCAATGAAGAGGTTCATTGTTGAAAGGTAGAGGATCAGCCTCAAGTCCCCCATCTTCTTTGGCACCAGAAAGAACCTGGAGTAATTGCCTAACCCGGACTGGCCTGGGGGGACGTGCTGGATGGCTTTTTTCTAGCAGCTTTTTTACCTCTAAAGCTGCAGCCTCCTTCTGACTGGGTGGTACATCGGGGAGGCACCTCGACTGAGGAGGCAGGTTTATGAAAGGGATTGAGTAACTCTGGATATTATTCGAAGCACCCAGCGATCTGTTGTGATGGACTCCCACTGGGCCAAGTGCTTCAAAAAACACCCCCCCCCCGACTGCCTCCACAGAGAAGCAGTCGGGCAACCCCTCAAGGCTGCTGCGTGGGTCACTCAGAAAAAGATTCCAGTGACCCAAAATTTTTCGGCCCCCCTCTGCCTCTGGGCCAGTATCCACCTTATCCCCCTCTGCCTCTGAAGGACGAAGGGTCCTGAGTGTAACGGGACTGCTGAGACTTCCAGAACCACATCTTTTGTCCTCTGGTTCCTGGGAAAGGACCTTTGAGGAGTCGAGAAGCGGACTCAGATGGCAGACAGAGTCTTCCAGTCTTTCTTGCTCTGAACCAATGTGTCGCAGAACAGGGTAGAACCGAAGGGTGTGTTCGCAAAGGACGCCTTGAAAGGTTCCGCAAAGTCCAAGCCACAGCCAGGCATGACACCTTAAGGCAATGCAGGACCCGCTGGCTCTAGCGACCCCCTCCATAGCATGGGAAAGTAGCCGCAAAGACATGTTTGAAACAGATTTCAGAATGGCCATGCGAGTCGAGAAAGTCAGTTTGTCCTCAGCCGACATGGACTCCGGGGGAGACTCAGCGTATTCTTTCACCAGATCCCGATGAAGTCTAATTACATGGGCCAAATAATTCAGCGCCCTTATGGAAAGGTAGCTGTAGCAAACATCCGCTTCCCAATACGATCCATCATGCGAGACTCCGTATCAGGGGGATGGATCGAGGAACTATCCTGGGCAAGTTCCTTCTTGGTGGCTGCCAGGCATCTACCAGAGAACCCTTACTCCAAACTGTCCTATCCACAGGGGCCACCATGGCATCTACCAGAGAACCCTTACTCCAAACTGTCCTATCCACAGGGGGACTAAGAATCCTATCTGGCCTCCTGGGGATTGGCTCTACAGTGTCCGGTTCCTTCCACGCCCTGGTAGTAATGAGGTCAACAAGGGGGGCGACTGGAGGGGACACCCAAGAGGTAGACGTGTCTGCGAACGCCTCCAGGAACACAGACTCGTCCGAGGAAGGTTTTTGGGCTGACCATCCCCCTCTTTAGGTGAAGCATTTCCATAACTTCTGAAGGAGACATCCTCGGGAGGGGGGGGGGGGGGGTTGTGACCTGGGGGAACCTTCCCCTTCCTCCAAATTTGTGTCCTCCTCTTACACTTGTGTTTGTGAGGGGCCTCCTCAGTGGGACTGTCCAAGGAGGGCTCACCAACAGGGTCATGTTCCGCCAGTGGAACAGGCTGGGGCGTCAACGCAGGCTGTCCCTGGGACTGGACGGTGGAAGACAAGCCCAGCTGCAAGGAAGTGGGGGCGGAATCCAAAGAAAGAGCAGGGGTCTCGAACCTCTTGAGAGGACCCTCTCCACCACGTCGAAAGCAGAGGGTGAACCAAACTCTCTGGGCTCCGTGGTTAATACCCTCGGATCCGGCGCAGGGATCAGCGGAGCAGACCCAAGAGGGAAGTGTGCTCCGTCCGAAATGGAGCCAAAGACGCACTGGCCCCCTCGGATCAGACACACTGCTCTCAGCCCCAAAAAAGGATCCGACAAACGAGGGCATGGCCAGCATCGAGGTAGCGATAACAATCGGCGCCGACTCCCTGACTCAGACTCCTTGGATCCGAAGGCTCCAAAACCAGATAGTGGATCGGAGAAGGAGCTAACTGGGCAAAAAGTGGGGCTGAACTCTACCCCCCCGGAAGGGGGGGGGGGCAGCACTCCCATCTGCAGTTGGTTTTGGAGAAAACAACGCATCATCTGGTCCATATCAGCATCAGAGAGGCTACGGGTCGACCTAGAGGCCGCCAAAGCTGGCCAGGAGGGCCGCTGCGACAACTGTGAAGATGGTCGGGCCTCCTCCTCCGGTGAGAAGTGTGGAGAACGGAGCAGAGGGGAGGAAGGCCAGAGTCCCTCTCCCTGGGAAGAAGTGGGAGGTTGAGTCCCAGCCAGGGGAGAGGGGACAGCACGCTGAGCAGCCACTGAGGGAGAGGTGGAAGCAGCAGACTCCATGGCCTGGGGGTTAAAGGCTGTACAAATTTGGCAGCCCGAGGTCAAATGTGGCACCCCCAGGCAGAGGACGCACTGAGTGTGGCCATCCACTGGGGAGAGCTTATGGCCACACTCAGTGCACTTAGACAAGATGGTCTTTGGGGCCTTGGCCATGATTTCTACAAAAAAAAAAAAACACACACCCACACAAACACTGAAGGGAAAAGGGGGGGGGGGCTACTAGGCTTTAAACTACGAGGGAACGGTAAATCTCAGTGGTTTAAACTAAGAAATTAAACTAACCACACACCAAAACATCAAGAGTCACAAAAAAACCCCACTTAGAAATCGCCTAAACGTTAGGAGCTCTAAAAACTCATGCTTGACAAAGCCGCAGCAAACGAGATCTGAGGATTCGTTAGGAGCTCTAAAAACTCGTGCTTGACAAAGCCGCAGCAAACGAGATCTGAGTATTGGAAGGAGGTAGCAGGGCATTATGGGTAAGGGAAGGAGCTTGGATCTCTAGCTTAGAAAGCTGCCGGCTTGGATCCAGGTCGGATCAGATGCACACAGGTTGAAGATCAAATGAAGTTAACTACTTCAGATTTGTAGTTAGGGTTTGGGCGGCAGGGGGTGGTGTGAATGACAGTCCCTTGTTTTGGTGGCAGGCCTCTGCCCACCATAGGAACTCTAGTTGCAGGCAAAGTAGGATAGGAATCATTGTTTCCAGGCTGTGACAATGCTGACTCCATAGACCAAGTACCACTGAAGTTTCCTCATATGCAGTCTTGCATATGGGATTAGAATGAAGGAGTCCATGAACCCCAAAGGCTTGTAGTATTTGCCTTGCAGAAAGCAGGGCTTTTGTGGCCACTTGTTTGAAGCAAGTCACCAAATGAATTTGCTTCTCTGGTGTAAGGAAAGCCATCTGGGCAGTTGTATTCAAGCTTGCACCCAGGAATGTAATTTTTTTGAGAGGGTACCAGTTGTGATTTCTTTTCGTTTATAGTGTACCCTAGACAAGTTAGAACCCTTTTTTACAAACGTCAGATGGTTTAGAAGAATGTCCTTGTTTTCTGTCTGAATTAGACAATCGTCCAGGTATGGATATATTTGAATATTTCTTTGCCTGCAAAAAGCAATTACTGGAGCCAGGCACTTTGTAAAGACTCTGGGCACAGTAGATAAGCCAAAGGGCAGTGCAGAGAACTGGTAATGTAAGAGGCCTGCTTTGAAGTGGAGGCATCTTCTGCAGGATTCCCCGACTGGGATATGCAGGTAAGCCTCTTAAATCTAGAGCTGCCAACCAGGCATCTTTACCTAACATAGGAAGTAACTGGTGAAGAGTCAGCATCTTGAATTTTAGGATGTCCAGAAAGGTGTTTAAAGTAGTTATTTGACACCAAGATTTGTCTTTTCTGGGTACCAGGAAAAGTCTTTAATAGAAACCTGGTCCCTTTTCCTCTTCTGGTACTAGCTGTATAGCCCCCATGCTCATGAGGGAAAGTACTTGTTTCTAGGCCTCTGCCCACTGATTTGGGGGCATGCCTGGCCATTCGTTTGGAATTGGAAACTTATGGAAATTAAATCTGTTATTACTAGGATACTATATTTAAAACCCATTTGCCCTGAGTTATAAGTTGCCAGTTTTTTTGCATGAAGAGCCGCCCCCCCCAAAGGGGCAGCTAAAAGGTAAGTGCTTGGTAAAGTAAAGGGAAGTCATTGAGACTGCTTACCATAGGGAGGTGTCTTGTGGTTTCCAGACTTGGAAGAGGAGGCACCCCACTGTTTTGTTCTGAAAGTCCCTTGGAACAAAAACCTGGGTGCCTTTGGAATGTCTGGGTTTGACTTGAGTGGCTCTGGAAGGAACTGGAAAGGACCAGTTCTTAGTAGACCAGTGTCTACTAAATCTTGGAGGTTGTACTTGTAAGAAATCTTTCATAGTCTGCACAGATTTAGCTTTTTCCATCTTTTTTTTAGAACTTCTTCAGCTTTATTACAAAAGAGATGGTCCTGTTGTAAAGGAGCATCTAACAATTTTGCTTTAAGATTTTGCTCTTTGAGCCAAGCATGCCTTCTTAGCACAGATCCAGTTACAGCAGCCCTGCAAGAGGCCTCCAAAGAATCAAAACCACATTGCAAAGTATGTTTTCCAACTTGTTCAGCTGAATGCAATAAATTCTGTAAATCTTTATTTTCCACACAGTCAGAAATCATGCAGTCCCATGATATGCTGCTATTTTAGCATATGAAATTGACAGTTTAAAGCTCTGATTGCCAGGGTTGCTTAGACGTGTAAACCTTCTTACCCCATCTATCAAGCGCCCTGGAATCTCTATCAGAAGGGGTAGATATTTAGCAGTAGAAGCCTTAATACCCTTGGGACCCTGAGAAATGGTTTCAGGATCTGCAACAAGATTTTTGAAAAGGAATTTATGGGAGTCAGGAACCCTGTAGTACCTGTCTAGCTTACAAGGAACTGGAGGCAGAGAATCAGGAGCTGTAATAGAGTCTGAAAAAAAAATCAATATCTAGAACAGGAGGTATAGCCAAATGCCTATGCGGAGGAAGAAAAAAAATTCCCCCAAGTCTCTTTTTAGATTAAAAAAAATCCTGACTTTCCCCAGTGGAAATGTTCCCTTAAGGTATGTAAAGTTTCCCCAAAAGAAAAATCCTCAGGGGGAGAAGCAGAATGAATGGAATCTTCTGTATCAAAGTCCTCATAAGTAGGTATAGACAATTCTTGTTCATTAGGAGAGTCAGAAGAAATAGAATCCTGTTTAGAAGATTCATAATGTCTTGCCTAGGCCTCTTAGAAGGGTGGTGGGGGTTGGCTACCCCTGATCAGAGTAATTAAATCTTCAGCCATTTTGATAATTTGTTTGTTTAGGCATAGGGGCCTGCACATGTGGCCCAGGCGGTATTTTTAGGCAAAGGTCGTGATTTTGGCCTTAGTTTTGAATATGGCGTCTGTCTAATATACAAATCTGTAGGCCTGAAAACACCCTCAGAAGCCGGTGTCTGCACATCAGCTCCAGACCCATCCAAGGCAGAGACATCCGCGGGGTTCCATAACTGAAGCATCTCACGGCATACCAAACTCCAAACGGGTCTCAGTAGAGGCCTGCGAGTCTGAGGTAGAGGGTATCAGGGGCTAGGGGAAAAGTCTTTCTTTTGGAAGGGGTAGCCTGGCTTCCCCTAATAAGCATAAGGTCTTCCGCCATGTTAAGCATTTGTGATAGAGGCAAGAAAGCAGGTGCCTGAGCTTGGGGTTTTTTTTTGGTCGTAGTTCATACCCTGAGGCTTAACTCGGTAGTTTTAGAAATTACTGAAGATGCGAAGGTAGTAGTCTGTAGGGTATCAGTAGTACTTCCTTGGAAGCCGGTGCTTGCTCAGTGGCTCAGGACCCATCCAAGGTAAAGACATCCGCAGGATCCTTAGTCGAGTCTAATGGCATACTGGACTCAAAGGTCTCAGTAGCGGCCTGCGAATCCACAGAAGCAGGCATCAGGGGTTGCAAAACTACCTCATGGAGGACCGGAGAACTGCCTACTAGCTTAATAGAAGCATCTGCTGCGGTTTTGGATCGGTGCGGTCTGTCTTTATCTTTACATTTTTTTCAGATGATCAGTAGTTGGATGGCTTACTGAAGCCATATCAGAATTAAAGGACTGACAGCAAAAATATCTAGCTGCATTAAGGGCCCAACGACGAATAGTTCTGGTGTTAAAGCACAAAAGCAACGAGGGAGATAGTGGTCTGGGCCTAAACAGGTGACGCGGTAAAAATGAAGTCTCAGTGTATTTGTTTTCCACAGGCGAGACAACTGTTAACTTTTTCTAACATCGGTTAGAGCAAGAAAAAAGATCCCCAACGGGGTACTTAGTTTTAGAAGACTTCAACTGCAATTCGGAAACGAAAACTCAGGTAGCGGCCGACCGGCACTTTTACGAACTGCTTCCGCTTCGGGCTCCTCAGCAAGAAAAACTGATGTAATGGTGTCAGCTGCCTGACTTTATACCACTGACTACCTGACATCAGTCCTGGATTGAGAGCAACCAACACAGAAATACTAAGCCTCTGGTATTTGGGCCCAACTGAGGGCTACCCCTGGCAGGATAACCCAAATATGATGCCTGCAACAATGAAATGAAACACGAAGAACAGAGAAACTCAGAACTGAGGTCACACACCACCCCAAAATCCCCACCTTGACAGACTGGAACAGAGGATGGGTCCACCGCTGCTGTAAGGGATATGGACTGTTCCGTAGAAATGCTCGCAACAGACATGGACTGTCTGTGCTCAATGGCAAAGATGCATTCCTGGGGACCTCACAGTGCCGATGATACTGGAGGGGGACACAGCCAGACTCTGCAGAGAGGACAATTCTACAGTCTGTGCCGAAGTCATAGGAACCTGGGTGGTCAGAGCCAAAGGCTCTAAACCGTGAGCTGAGGTTAGAGGAGGAGAGTAATTGGGTGTGGTTGGAGAAAAAGTGTCTGCTCTGGAAAGGAGAGTGGGCTGAATGGAAGAGGAAAGACCATGGGCTGCCAAAATCTGGTCCACCAACCTAACACCCAGTTCCGATAGACTTCTGGTGGAATGCACTGAAAAGGCTGAAGGAGACACTGGTCTCTCTTGAAACAGACTGGGCAATTGTCAATGGAAGGGATCTAATGTAGACCTGGGTTCTGAAATTATTTATTTGTTTTGGTTCCATCTGTTGAACCTTGGGTGAGACAGCTGGCACCAAAGTTGGAACTGTAGAGGTGGTTGGAGCCATAGAACCAGGACTCAGCACCACAGACTTAGCTGGTGTGGAAGGTACCAAAGAAATCTTTGGTGCCAGAGACGGACCATTCTGACAGTTTTGGAACCTTGAATTTCTGTTCCAAGGAGGAACCCTTCAGAGGCATATTTGTGCTTAACAGTAGGTGCTGAAGGGGATGACTGCACTGAGCGAAAGGACTTGCAGCCAGAGGCAACTGGTCAGCCTTGAACAAGGCTTCCTTGAAAGGGGCCTTAAGGAGCCCATTGAGGATCAATTCACTCACTCTCTCAACCAGAGTTCTATTACTAAAACATTGGCAAATGGTACAATCCACACTTGGGAGGCACACCCAAACAATAAACACATTTATCATGACTGAGTTTGGCATTTTCCTGCTGCACTTTACATTGTTTGAAAATTATGGTTGAAGATTTTTGCTTTTGTCATATCTAAACTCTCAAAGACACAGACCACACAGACACAGACACACACAAAAGTCTACCAGCAATGGTAGAGAAGTTAGTTTTCTGCTATTTCTTACCCTTGTGCTAACAGTGATGGTGGTGGTGGGGGGAGTTACCAATGGCAAAAATAGAAAACACTCAAGGGTAGACCAAACACTCGACAATAGAAACTACAAAGCAACGGTTATAAATTTAACTACATATCTTTTATAAATAGCTACAAAAAAATACAGAAAATACTCTGCTACAAGAGACTGATTGGCTGACGAGCCTGATTCACAAGAGCGGCAAATGAGATCGGAGGTCATCTAGAGAGGGGAATTATGGGTAGACTTGCAGCTCAAGCGATTTTTTTTTTTTTGGCTGGCACGAGCTGTGCAACGGCCGGATCTGTTCTGAGGATAGGAATATTAACCCATCAGTCAAGAATAGATTAAGACTAACATCAGATCTATAGCTACACAGTCTTAATCTCTCTATTTCATAGAGCTTTTCTCCCCAGAAATCAACTGAAAATGTGCTTTACTTGCCAGGAAAGTCTGACTAGACAGACAAATAAGCATGCAAGTTACTTTAATACTCTTGGCATTTTTTTTTTCTACAGATGCACTCAGGATCAGAAACCTTACCATCATAGACTGCAATACCGGCTCCACGTCTGGCAACATTCATGGGTGCAACAAAAGTCCAAGTATTATTCTCAGGATTGTAACGTTCCACTGTGTTCAGACAGTTCCAGGACTCTGCTCCTCCAATGATGTACAGAAACCCATCAAGTTCACATACAGCAGCCTGATGTCTGCCTACAGGATTAAAAGTGTAAAGAATTTTAGTTTACTAGCGACTGCTAAAAGTATAACCTACCCCTACATACTCAATACCCCCCCCCCAAAAGTTAATTGTGCAAATTCTTGGGGAGAAAAAAGTTGTGTACTCACCAAAATGTTCCGAGTAGTTGCACTTCATTTGTCTTCAACCTGTGTGTTACGTATCGGTATCGAATCAGAGCCGGCAACTTTACTAGCATTTGCTGCGAGCTCCAAACTCCTCCCCTTACCCATAATAAACCTCCACTGCCTTCCATCCTCAGAGTTTGCTGAACTTTATACTGATAACCCGACCTGAAAAATTACTTGTGACCTTATACTGCAGCCTGTAGGCTGATCATATGCCAAGGTCTGGGGGAAGGAGGGAGGGACAGTTGAAGACAAATGAAGTATAACTACTCGGATGGAACATTATGGTGAGTACATAACTTCATCTGAAGTAGTTTACTTCATTTGGTTTTCAACGTGTAGGACAGAGTCTCCAGCTACCAAACTCCTGGGAGGCCCTCATCGTAGGAAAAGTACAGTTTTGTACCTACCATAAATGTAGATGTCCGATAGATATGCAACTGTAGTCATAACATAAGGGTTGTCCTGCCTCAGGCAACCCTCGGTCGGCCGGATTCCAAAGACTGGGTCCGACGTCGGCTGATGTCGCATTTCTCTCCGACGTCAGAGCAGCTGGAGTATATAAGCATCAGCCGATGCCATTTTCTTCAGTGTTTCTTGCCCCAGATGCCAGGTGCCCTCCAAGGAAGGCTGTAATCAAATTGGAAGACAAAAACAGGATTCCAGACAATAAGTAAGCAATAAACAGATACACCATAACAGATATCCCCAGCTAAGAGAAACAGGGATAGGAGTGGACCCAAGGCATAGAGGGGTATGGAGGGAGGGAAAATCCGACTGCAGTTGCATATCTATCGGACATCTACATTTATGGTAGGTACAAAAAGTACAGTTTTGTACCTACCATAAATGTAGATGTTCGAAGATCCACATTGCTGCAGTCCTTACATATGGGTAGTCCGCTGTCCTCGGTCGGCCTGAATACCAAAGTATTAGGCTGACGTCGGTCATGGGCGCTCAGATCTGACATCAGAGCGTCAGGGTATAAAAGCGCATGACCGACGTCATATCCTCAGTCTTTTCTTGCCCCAGATGTCAGAAGGCCCAAAAAGGAAAGGCCACAGCCCAAAAACAGGATACCTCCCAAAAACATGCCCAACAACAACCATCACCCAAACCATATAACCATGCCAAACTACAGAGGGAAGGAGGGAGGGTAATTGGACTGCAGCAATGTGGATCTTCGAACATCTACATTTATGGTAGGTACAAAACTGTACTATGTTCTTCATCTCACATTGCTGCAGTCCTTACATATGGGTAGAATCCCAAAGCAGAGGTAAAGGGAGGATGGCAAAATCATAAAGCATTAGGGGCTGCTAAAATGCCCTGTAATATTGCAGTGGCAAATCCAGCCCTAGACTTAGAATAAAGAGGAAGGTGGTAATGCTTGGAAAAAGTATGTACTGAACTCCAAGTGGCTGCTTCCAAAATATCTTTGTAGCTACCCCTTAGAAAGGCAGTAGAAGTGGCAGTAGCTCTAGTGGAATGAGGTCTGATTCCAGCCGGAATCTCCTTACCATGATGGGAATAACAGAAAGAAATACAAAACCCAATCCATTTAGAAATAGTTTGTTTTGAAACAGGTTTTCCCTGAGAACCCAAAGCAAAAGAAACAAACAACTGCTGAGACTGCCTGAACCCCTTGGTTCTGCTCAAATAATAACGTAACTGCCTGTGAATATCCAAAGTATGCAAGGGGTTTGCATAAAAAAGTAGGCAAATGAATAGTTTGGTTCAAGGCCACACTAGAAACCACTTTAGGCATAAAGGAAGGATTAGTACGCAAAGATACCCTATCCTTATGAAAAATCAGGAAAGGTTCCACTGCCATAAGGGCCTGTAATTCAGAAACCCTTCTTGCAGAGGTAATGGCCAACAAAAAAGCAGTCTTCCATGATAAATACTTTAACTCGGCAGTAGCTGCAGGCTCAAAAGGTTGTAGAGTAAGCTTTTCCAACACAAAATTGAGATCCCAAGCAGGAGTAGGAGCTCTACGTGGGGGTCTTATGTTTTTTGCCCCTCTAAGAAATTGTTTAAACAAAGGATGGGAAAATAAAGGAGGGTCACAGTCATAGTGAGCAGAAATGGCTGCAGCATGAACCTTTATCGAGGAGAAAGACAAACCCTTGTCCAATAACTCAGTAAGGTATTGAAGAGAAACACTTAAATCAGGCTTGGAAACATCAAAGTCCTTCGCTTTGCTCCAAAGAAAAAATCTCCTCCATTTATCAGCGTAAACTTTCCTTGTACTAGGCCTTCTGGCCTCCAAAATAACATTCAAAACTTGTTGTGGAAGCCGAGACCCTCCAGGGCCTAAAACAGAATATGCCAGGCTGAGATGCAGAGACTGAATCTTGACATTGAGGAAGTGATTGCCCTCCTGAGACAAAAGATGCGGAATCAAAGGCAGAGGCCATGGAGGCTCCCGTACCAAACTCCTCAGTAGAGGGTACCAGTGCTGTCGAGGCCAATCCGGCGCTATCAGAATCATGGATGGCTTGTCTATTCTGGCCTTCAGGAGTACCTTGGGAATGAGAGGCAGAGGTGGAAAGGCATAGACATGAAGATTGCTCCAACTGAATGATAGAGCATCCACCTTCCAAGCTGTGGGATGAAACATTTTTGTGCAAAACTTTGGCAACTGGTAATTTAGTGGGGAAGCGAACAGATCTATGTCTGGAGTCTCCCATAACACTGTCAACTTTTGAAACACATGAGGATCCAGTTTCCACTCGTGAGGATCCACAATTTGTCTGCTCAACACATCCGCTAAGGAGTTCTGTGCTCCTGGTAGAAACCTTGCCTGAAGATTGAGGTGTAAACTGAGAGCAGTCTCCCACAAAATCATCGCTTGCCTGCAAAGAGGGTAAGAATGGGCTCCCCCTTGCTTGTTGATGTACCACATGACAGTAGTGTTGTCTGTTTGAATCAACACCTGTCCTGGGTGAAGTAAATCCTTGAAAGCCATCAATGCAAATTGGACTGCTAACATCTCCTTCAAGTTGATATGCAAATGTTGAAGTCTGACAGGCCACGTGTCTTGCACCCATTTTCCATTGAGGTGTGCTCCCCAAGCCTTGTCCGAGGCATCCGTCGTCAGAATCTGACTCGCCTCTGGTCGGGTCACAGAGTCCCTTGTTTAGGTGACATTCCTGAGCCCACCACAAAAATTCTTTCTGAATGCAAGGTATTATCTGAATGACAGTGTCTAGATCTTGGCAGTGTTGTGTCCATACATTTTTGAGATACCATTGAAGCTTCCTCATATGCAGTTTGGCATTGGGAAGCACCAGAATACAAGATGCCATGAACCCCAAGGCTTGAAGGACTGTCCTTGCAGTCAGCCTGGACTGTAGAGACATTTGATGGAAATAAAGAGAAAGGCTTCTTTGTTTGTCCGGGGTCAAAAAGGCCATCTGGGAAGCTGTATTCAGTCTCACACCCAGAAAGCACATGTCCTGAGAGGGTACTAGACTGGACTTTGTTTCGTTCACAGAATACCCTAGGCATCTTAACACTACCATCACATACTGTAGATGATGCAGAAGTTTGTCTTTGTGTTGTGCAATAATCAGGCAATCGTCCAAATAAGGATAAATCTGTATTCCTCAACCTGAAAAAGGCTATCACTGGAGCCAGAACCTTTGTGAACACTCTGGGCGCAGTAGATAAGCCAAAGGGCAATGCAGAGAACTGATAATGTAAATTTCCAGCCAGAAAACGCAGGTACCTCCTGCAACTGGGCCTGATAGGAACATGAAGATAAGCCTCTTTGAGATCCAGAGTTACCATCCAGTGATCTTTTCCCAACAGAGGTAAAAGCTGTTGCAACGTTAGCATTTTGAACTTTGGAATGTCCAGATAAGTGTTGAGGATAGATAAATCCAAAATCTGTCTCCACGTGTTCCCTTTCTTTGGTACTAGAAACAGGCGAGAATAAAATCCTAGTCCCACTTCTGACAGAGGAACTGGCTGTATAGCTCCTATTTGAAGAAGTAAAGAAATCTGCTTGTGAGCCTCTATCCTTTGCCGAGGAGGAACGTCTGGCATGCCTTTGAAAGGAGGCAATGTATGGAAATAGAACTTGTAGCCTCGGTTTATAATGTCCAATACCCATTTGTCTTGGGTGACTAAAAGCCAGTTTTGCTTGAAGAGTGCTAACTTTCCTCCCAAAGGAGCTGCCAGGGAAGAAGATTCTGGCAGCTGAAAATGCAGGTCATTGGGCCTGTTTACGAAAGGACTGGCCCCTGCCCTCACCTGCAGATTGTGCAGGTGAACTCCAAGTTCTAGGCCTGAATGTACTGTGAGCTCTGCTCCTGCCACGTCTAGATCTACCCCTAGACTGAGAATCAGAAGAAGGGTAGGTCCACCCCTTAGTAGGCCAATTTCTACTAAACTTTGGAGGTTGCACCTGCAAAAATCTTTAACAGTCTGCATGGACTTAGCCTTGTCTTCCATTTTCTTCAAAACCGACTCCACAGGGGGACCAAACAAAACTTCAGACTGTAAAGGGGCATCCAGAATTCTAGTCTTAACATGCTCGGACAAATTCTGATCCTTAAGCCAGGCGTGCCTACGAAGAACTGAACCAGTGGCAGCCACCCTAGAAGAGGCCTGTACAGCATCAAAACCACACTGCAAAGAATGCTTACCCACCTGTTCAGAGACATGTACTAAATCCTGCAATTCTTTACACTCTATGCCCTCTGCCAAAGCATCCACTTTAGATTTTAGCTGAGAAAGGAGGAAATTCTGATATTTCAACATATGAAACTGGCAATTTAAAGCCCTCATTACTAAAGTAGAAGAGGTATACACCTTCTTACCCCAGCTATCCAAAGCTCTAGCTTCCTTATCTAGAGGAACCGGATTCTTTACAACAGAAGCTCTAACACCCTTAGGCCCCTGACTAATAGTTTCTGGGTCCGCCCTAGGACTCTTATACAGATATTTATGAGCCTCAGGCACCCTGTAATACCTGTCCGGTTTAACTGGCGCAGGAGGCAAAGAATCTGGATTAAGGGAAGCCTCCGAGAAAACATCTTGAACAACATCCAAAACAGGAGGTATAGCCAAGGGTCTATGCTGTGGTAAAAACAAGAATTCCCTAAGCCTCTTCCGTGAATCAGAAATCCTGTCCTTCCCACTTAAAATGCTCCCTCATGGAATGCAGAGTTTCTGAAAATGAAAAATCCTCTGGAGGAGAAGCAGAAGGAGTGGAATCCTCTGCATCAGAATCCGAATAAGGGGGAAAATCTTGAATATCTTCAGCAGAAGAGTCTGAGTCATCTGAGGCCTGATCCAAACTTTCCAACTCTGGCTCCACCCTGGGCCTCTTATCAGGAGGGGGCATAGAACCTCTAATTAAAGTAATCAAATCTTCTGCCATTTTAAGCATGTGCTTTTTAGGCACAGACCCTGAAGAACCTGGAGGGACACCAGAGGAAGGCAAAACAGACCTGCCCTTAGAAGAAGCCATAGAAATAGTAGCAGAAGGCCTAACCACCTTAGGCACAGAAGGGAGAACAGTAACCTGAGAGGCCCCTTCAGCTTGACCTGACTCCTGTGAGGCCACATCCTGCAAAATCAAAGTTTCCCCCTGAGACTCAACAGAAACTTCAGCCAGATCCACCTGCTCCACTGTAGTTTCTGCAGGACCGGCGTCCGAAACGGACGAATCAACCTGTCTAGGTTTCAAGGATTTGTCTTTGCGCTTCTTCGTGGAAGCGGGCGTCGGAGGATCCGACTGCATATTATAATTACACCGCTTACCAAAGACTAACCTAGCACAATCTAACCTTCTTTTTATAGTGCGCTTATTAAACCTAGCACAAAACTGACACCCGACTACGTTGTGGTCCGGTCCTAAACAAGGAATGGAAAGAGAGTGATAATCCCTATGCGGTATCTGTTTCCCACAAGAAATACAATTATTCACTTTTTCTGACATCCGGAATTAACTGAGGCAAGAAAAAACAAAAATATTCCCCAACGGGGTACTTAGCCCAACTTGGTTTCGGTCTGAAACTCAGAATACGAAAATTTCAGAACGCCGAACGGCACTTGCAACGCTGCTTCTGCATCGGACCATGCGGCAAAAAAGACTGAGGATATGACGTCGGTCATGCGCTTTTATACCCTGACGCTCTGATGTCAGATCTGAGCGCCCATGACAGACGTCAGCCTAATACTTTGGTATTCGGGCCGACCGAGGACAGCGGACTACCCATATGCAAGGACTGCAGCAATGTGAGATGAAGAACATCTGTACTATGTCCTTCAAGAATGCAACTGCAGTCATAACATATGGGTAGAATACCATAGCTTAGCTGGGGGAGGAGGAATGCTCTAGGAAAGAGATGGTGTGGCAATCAAACCCTGCAGGACTGCCCAAGCAAAGCCTGCTCTGGATCTGGAGTATAGAGGGAGATTGTAGTGTTTGGAGAATGTATGCACGGAGCTCCATGTAGCAGCTTCTAGAATGTCCTTTGTAGGCACCCCTCTTAAGAATGCTGTAGAGGTGGCTGTAGCTCTGGTGGAGTGTGGTTTGACATTGGCTGGAACATTCTTCCCATGGAAGGAATAACAAAATCTGATGCAATGTCAAATCCATTTTGAAATAGTCTGTTTTGAAATTGCTTTTCCTTGTACTCCAGGGGCGTAAGCTACAAAAAGTTGATCAGACTTCCTACTGGTCTTGGTTCTGTCCAGGTAGTAGCGAAGTTGTCTGTGAATGTCCAAGGCATGCAACAGTCTTTTCCCCTTTGTTCTCAGGATTGGGGAAGAAAGCAGGCAGATGAATAGCTTGATTTAAAGAAACCCTAGATACCACCTTTGGCATAAAAGTAGGGTTGGTTCTTAAGGAGACCCTGTCTCTGTGAAAGATTATAAACGGTGGTATTGCCATTAGGGCCTGTAGTTTCGAAACCCTTCTTGCTGAGGTAATTGCCAACAGGAAAGCTATCTTCCATGAGAGAAATTGTTAAGTCCATTGAAGCTGCTGGCTCAAACGGAGGTAGTCAGTTTTTCTAGGACAAAGTTGAGGTCCCAAGCTGGCACTGGAGCCTTTCTTGGTGGCTTAATGTTCTTGATTCCCCTGAGGAATTGCCTTAGCAAAGGATGTGAAAACACAGGCGGATCGGTATTATATCTAGCTGAAATAGCTGAAGCATGTATCTTTATGGAAGAATATGAGAGTCCATTCTGTAGCATATCTGCCAACTATTCCAGGATGAGTGGGATGTTCAATAATGATGCATCATGTCCCTTGCTGGTATTCCAAATGCTGAATCTCTTCCATTTTGCTAAGTAAACCTTTCTGGTGGATGGTCTTCGAGCTTCTGTTAATATCCGCTGAACTTCCTTGGAGAGAGATAGATTGAGGTTATTCATGGGATCTCTCAGGCTGTTAGCTGCAGTGTCTGAAGGTTTGGATGCACTGTTTTGAAGTTGTGTTGAGTCAAAAGTAGGGGCCATTGTGGAAGGGCCCACTTCTTGTTGTGACATATGCTCCGTAGTAGTGGGTACCAGTGTTGTCTTGGCCAGTCTGGAGCTATCAGGATCCCCTTGGGTCTCTCTGCTTTGATCTTTAGTAATACTGTGGTCATCAGTGGCAGAGGTGGGAATGCATAGATTTTTAGGAAATTCCAGTTGAATGAAAGAGCATCTATTTTCCAAGCTTGTGGATGGTATGTCCTTGAACAGAATTTTTGTAGATGATGGTTGAGGTGAGAGGCAAATAGGTCTACTTCTGGCCTGCCCCATGTCGAGGTGAGTTATGTGAAGATCTTCGGATGTAACCTCCACTCGTGTGGATCTATGAAATTCCGGCTTAGGCTGTCCGCCATCACATTGTCTTTGCCTGGAACAAACTGGGATTGTAACTGTATGTTTAGGCTCAGTGATTTTTCCCAAAGATTCATGGTCAGTCTGCAAAGGGGGTAAGAATGGGTGCCCCCTTGCTTGTTTATATACCACATCACAGTGGTGTTGTCTGAAATGGCCTTGGTGAAGTTGTTGTCGAAAGGCCTCGATGGCATGCATTACTGCCAGCATTTCCTTTTGGTTTATATGCAGATGTGTTTCCTTTGGAGACCATTGTCTTTGTATACATCTGCCTTCCATGTGCGCCCCCCATCCAAGGTCTGAGGCGTCTGTGGTCATGGTCTGTGTTACCTGAGGTTTTTTGAATGACATACCTGTGTTTGCCTGGCTTACCGAGGCCCACCATAGGAATTCCTTTTGTAGGCATGGAATGAGCGGTATGGTTGCCTCTAAGTTGTTGCTGTGCTGAGACCATAGGCTTTTTAGGTACCATTGAAGCTTTCTCATGTGTAGTCTTGCTAATGGAACCAGGAGAATGCAGGATGCCATGTAACCCAGGGCCTGTAGGAATCTCCTTGCAGTCATCTGGGTGAGTTTTGCCAAACCTTTGAAATAATGAGTTAACTTCTCTTGCTTGTCTTCTGTCAGGTAAGCCATTTGAGAGGCTGTGTCTAGATTGGCTCCTAAGAAGGTTATTTGCTGGGATGGTTGAAGTCTTGACTTTTGGAAGTTGACTGTGTATCCCAGAGCCTGAAGTAATTGTATGACATAGTTCAAGTTTTTTGTCAACATCAATTTGTCGTCCGCTTGTATGAGGCAGTCATCCAGGTACGGGTAAATTTGGATCCCCTGGAGTCTGCAATGAGCAATTACTGAAGCCAGGCATTTTGTGAATACTCTGGGCGCAGTAGATAAGCCAAATGGCAATGCTGAGAATTGATAATGCTCTGGCCCTGCAAGAAATCTGAGGTATCTTCTGCAGCTGTGTCTGATAGGGACATGCAGGTATGCCTCCTTGAGGTCCAGAGTAATCAGCCAAGACCCCTTGCCCAGCATGGGAAGGAATTGCTGTAGAGTCAGCATTTTGAACTTTGGTACTATGAGAAGTGTTTAATACGGACAAATCCAGTATTGGTCTCCACGGAGTTTCTTTTCTTGGAGCAAGGAACAGTCTTGAGTAAAACCCCTGGCCTTGTTCTTGTTGTGGAACTCTTTCTATTGCTTTGATCTGAGCAAGCAGAGAAATTTGCTTGATAGCCTCTGCCCTCTGGTTTTGTGGTAGTTTGGCATGCCTTGTTTTCTTGGTAAGGTATGAAAATGGAACCTGTAACCTTGATCTATAACGTCCAAAATCCATTTGTCCTTTGTCAATCTGTGCCAATTGTCTGAAAACAAATTTTCCGCCCAAGGGAGCTTCTATTTGCTCCTTGGTCAGCGGACGTAGAGGAAAGTCATTGAGATTGTGCCTGTGGGGCAGGGGAGACCCCTGTGTCACTTCTTTGGTTTGCTGGCTGCCATTGTCGTCCCCTGTAAGGACCTCTGTATTGTCCTCTTCCTCGGCCACGCCTGTTTTTACCCCTTTGAAATTTTTCAGGATTAGGAAAGGACCAGTTTTTTGAAGGCCAATTCCTGCTGAATCTGGGGGGCTGAACCTGGAGGAAATCTTTGACCGTCTGGACTGATTTTGCTTTTTCCTCGATGGACTTTAACACATCTTTAGCATTAGCACCAAAAAGCTTGTTCTTTTCCAAGGGTGCATCCAGAAGTTTTGCCTTAACATGATCTGGTAGAAGTTGTTCTTTTAACCATGCATGTCTACGAATGACTGCCCCTGTCATAGCTGCCCTACATGAAGCTTCCAATGCATCATATCCACACTGCAGAAAGTGATTGCTGACTTGCTGAGAGTTATGTACAGCTTCCTGGAAAGACTTCCTGTCTAAAGGATCAGGAGAGGCCAATGTTTTCTGTAAATCATCTAACAGGTAATCCTGATATTGTAACATATGAAAGAGGCAATTCAGAGCTCTCATAGATAAAGTAGTGGAGGTGTAGACCTTTTCCCCCCATCTCTCTAATGGCCTAGCTTCCCTGTTGGAAGGCAAGGGATTTTTAGAGGTGGAAGCTGACACACCTTTAGGTCCCTGAGAAATAGTTTCTAAATAAACAGCATGGGCCCTGAATAAATGGGAATGTGTTCCTGGGACCCTGTAATATCTGTCTGGCTTGGCTGGAGCAGGAGGAAGAGAATCAGGGGTAACACTGGAGTCAGAATATAGATCATCCAAAACATCAAGCACAGGAGGAATAGCTAAGGGCCTGTGCTGGGGCTTTTTAAGGAAGGTTCGAAGGCGCTTTCTGGAATCAGAATATTCCTGGCCTTGCCACTTGAAATGTTCCCTCATGGTATGCAGAACTTCCCCAAAAGAAATATCCTCAGGAGGGGAGGCAGAGGGGATGGAATCCTCTGCATCAGAGTCCTCATAGGTCTGGAAGAGCTCTTCCTGGCCATCAGAGTGGACACAGTCCTCAGAATCTTCATCTGAAGGGATAGGGTCAGAGGGTTCAACCCGGGGCCTTATCAGAAGGAGGCTGGGATCCTCTCTCAGGATGGGCCTGTGAACCTCTAATCATGGAAATTAAGATGAAGTCTGCGGCCATAGTCATGATTTGTGTCTCAGGAGTAGGCTGAGGTAAGGCTTTAGCAGCAAGGTGCTTGGTCTTGCTGGCTGCCTTAGCACGAGTGTAGGCCTTAGTAGACATGGCCATAGGAGGCCTAGCAGCTCCACGTGCAGGAGTGACCTTATCTACAGCAATGGTCTCGGGCATTTCCTCCGTTTCAGTATCCGGAGGAAAATCTATAACTGGCGGAGTGGTATCCGGTATCGGAGTTGTCGGTAATGCGGTGTCTTCGGTTCGGAGCGGTGGAGTTGTCGGTAATGCGGTATCTTCAGTTCGGAGCGGTGGAATAACAGTCTCAGGGGGAACCGGAGCACTCACGGTAGGTTTTGGCGTGGAGTCGGTGGTAGACGCGGGCCGAGGATGTCGGTCCCGGTCCTTTTGTTTCTTGGGAGTTTGTGATGTCGGAAGTTCCGAAGGCATTGTATAAGCAAATTTTTCGCAGACGCAAACTCCGCCCGGCGCCTGAGTGTGCGCTTATTGAAGCGAGCACAGGCGACACAGGCCGAGACGTTGTGGTCTGGGCCAAGGCAAGGAAGACAGTAGGAGTGGAAATCCTTATGAGGTATTTGTTTACCACAAGACAGACAATTGTTAACTTTTTCAGTAATTTCTGACATCGGCTGAGGCAAGAAAAGGTCCCCAACGGGGTACTTAGCTTTTTTGATCACTTCGGATTCGAAGAATACAGGAGCTGACCGACCGGCACTTGCGAACTGCTTCTGCTTCGGGCACCGCGCGGCAAGAAAGACTGAAGAAAATGGCGTCGGCTGATGCTTATATACTCCAGCCGCTCTAACGGAGAGAAATGCGACATCAGCCGATGTCGGACCCAGACTTTGGAATCCGGCCGACCGAGGGCTGCCTGAGGCAGGACAACCCTTATGTTATGACTGCAGTTGCATTCTTGAAGGACATCTCCAAAGCACCACGGAATCAAAGGATGCTCTCCTTCTGGAAGTAAAGTCCAATTTGTAATGAGAAATAAACGTATGAGATGAGTACCAAGTAGCTGCAGAACAAATCATCCAAAGGAGACACTAGAGCAAAAGGCCGCAGAAGTAGCCATGGACCTAGTAGAATGAGCTTTCACTTGACTGGAGGAGACATGCCTCTGTCCTTACAGACCTGAAGGATGCACAAAGATACACCTAGCAATTGTGACCTTGGAAATAGGTTTCCCCAACAACTGATCAGGTTTACGAAAATGTTTTGTCCTGTGTAAATAGAATCGTAACAGTCTACGAACATCAACAGGTTTTGTTGATATTCCATCTTGTTAGTAAAACTGGGGAAAAAATAGGCAAATTGATGGTCTGACTGATGCTGACTGGTGATGCCACCTTAGGAAGAAAGGATGGATTGGTTCAAAGGGAAACTAGGAACTTTGAAGGACAATACCTGCAATTCCGAAACCCTTTTGGCAGAGGTAATATCCACCAGAAAAAGCTGATTTCCAAGATAAAAATTTCAGATCTGCAGTTGCGGCAGGCTTGAAAGGTAAAGTGACCAAAGCTTGAAAAACCATAGTAAGGTCCCATGGGGGAACAAGATCTTTGACCAGGGGTGTGTGTGTGTGTGTGTGTGTGTGTGTGTGTGTGTGTGTGTGTGTGTAACAAAAAGGTGCATTTAATAAAGGCTTTATACAGTATAGAAGAAGCTAAGGAGGCAGAATTCTCGCCCACATGAAAATGAGAGATGGCAGCCAACTGAACCTTGACAGTTAAACTAGCTCCGTGTTGAAATACATCAGCTAAAAAAAAAAAAAAAAAAAAAAAAAAAAATCAATAATGGCGGAAATAAGAGCCGTGAAAGGGTCTAAACTCCTTTGAGAGGCCCAAAAGGAAAAACGTTTCCACTTGCTGCGATAAACCTTCCTGGTCAAAGACTTATGAGCAGCCACCAGAATAGATCTGAGGAGGATAGTCCAGGAGTCCTAGCAACCACTGGAACTGGAGCAGCCAAGCTGTGAGCTTAAGACTGTCCAGATTCAAATGAATCACCCCCGAAGGGTGTAAAATTAGATCCTGAATGAGATCTAGGATCCAAGGCGGAGCAAGAAGGTGAGACCAAATGAAGGGAAACCATACGTGGCGAGGCCAGAAAGTACAGTTGTGTACACTTATTATAAATGTAGATGTTACGAGTGTATTCACAGTTGTAGTCATCACATTTGGGTTATCTGCCTGCAGGTAGCCCCTCAGCCGGTCTGAATACCAGCCGGTCTGAATACCAGAGTCTTAGGATTTCTGCATCGGATGCGGTCGCTTCTTCCATGACATCAGGGGTATAAAACATGTAGCAGACACCATTACATCAGTTTTTCTTGTCCCAGATGTCAGGTGCCCCCACAATAGGGAGCAATTACATGGTATGTTACAACCCCATCAAAAAGCAAATACACATGAAAAAAATGTATGCCAAACAAGGAGGAAAGTTAGAGCCAACAGAAGTCAGGGGGGGCTGGAGGGAGGGTAAAGTACAGTTGTGTACACTTACCATAAATGTCGATGTTGGTACTCACTGTTGCAATCATTACATTTAGGTTCTGCTTACAGTAGCCCTCAGTCGGGCCTGATTATCAAAGTCTTGGGTCCTGCGTCAGTTGCTCTCATCTTCCATGACGTCTGGTAGATGATGTCAGGAAGTCAGGGTTATAAAGCATGCAGCCGACACCATTACATCAGTTTTTCTTGCCCCAGATGCCCCCCTAATGGGAAGTGTATATATAAAAAAACACATAAGGTTATACCTCCAACAAAAAAATACACCAAAAAGATTTTAAGCATAGTAAAGGAGAGTAGAGGTAAAGCCAAAAAAAAAAGTCAGGGGGCTAGAGGGAGGGCAACCAGGACTGAAACAGTGAAGGAGAGTAGAGGTAAAGCCAAAAAAAAGTCCGGGGGCTAGAGGGAGGGCAACCAGGACTGAAACAGTGAAAACAAATGTAGATGTTAGAGTGTAAAGTGTACACAACTGTACTATGTTCTTAGTGTTTCACTGTTGCAGTCATCACATTTGGGTAGATTCTCAAAGGTAAGGATGGGAGGAGGAATTTAGATAGCATTAGGACCAGCTATAAGACCCTGCAAGACTGCAGTGGCAAAGCCAGCTCTGGATTTAGAGAAAACTGACAAATGGTAATGCTTGGTGAAAGTATGTACACAACTCCAGGTAGCAGCTTCTAGTGTGTCTCTGGTAGGGACACCACTGAAAAAGGCTGTAGAAGTAGATATAGCCCTGGTTGAATGTTGTCTTATCCCCTGTGGGGTAGGTTTTCCATGGTGCTTATAGCAAAAATGAATGCAATGGCCAATTCACTTAGAAATGGTTTGCTTTGAAATAGCGTTCCCCTCTGCCCCTGCAGCAAATGCAACCTGCAGCTGTTCAGATTTCCTGAGGGGGTTAGTCCTATCCAAGTAAAATCGAAATTGTCTGTGCACGTCCCAAGGGGTGCAGTATTCGTTCCTCTTTGTTCTGTGGATTATAAAAGAAAGTTGGCAAATGAATGGACTAATTAAGGGCCACACTGGATACCACCTTGGGCATGGAGGGTTTGGTCCTGAGGGATACCCTGTCCGCATGAAAGATGACGAAAGGTTCCACAGCCATGAGGGCCTGAAATTCAGACACCCTTCTTGCTGAAGTGATGGCTAGAAGGAAAGCTGTTTTTCAACAAAGTAATTTCAACTCTGCACTTGCAGCTGGGTTGAAGGGAGGTAGAGTGAGCTTTTCCAATACAAAGTTAAAGGTCCCAGGCTGGAGTAGGGGCTCTCTTGGGTGGTCTTAAGCTTTTAGCCCCTCTGAGGAATTGCTTCAGCAGCGGATGAGAGAAGAGGGGTGGTTTTGTATTGTAATGAGTTGAAATGGCTGAGGCATGCATTTTGATGGAGGCAAAGGAAAGGCCCTTTTGAAGCATCTCAGTTAAATATTGAAGAATCTGAGGTAAACTGGGCGCTGCTGTGCCCATCCCATGAGTTTGGCACCAGAACAGAATCTTTTCCATTTTTCTGCATAGGATTTTCTAGTAATAGGCCTTCTTGCCTCCAGAATGACATCCATCACTTGCTTACTGAGGGATGGGAATGGTGAGATCAAGTAATTAGCCAGGCTGCCAAGGTCAAGGTTTGAAGCTGTGAGTGCAGAATTTGGCCCTCCTGCCGAGACAGTAGCACAGGGGTCAGAGGCAGGTGCCATGGTGCCACCAGTGAATGCGCAAGAGGGGGTACCAGTGTTCGTGTGGCCAGTCTGGTGCAATCAGTATTGTCCTTTGTCCTGTTTGATCTTTAGTAGTACCTTTGAGAGGAGAGGCAGAGGTGGAAGGCAAACTGATTGGATGCCCTGTCCTTTACCTGGAAAAACTCTTTCCAAGCTTGTTCGTGGGGAGCCCTTCTGCAGAATTTGTCCAATTGATAGTTCTGTTTAATATCTTCGGTTACTGTCTCCACTCGTGTGGGTCCATGAGATTCCTGCTTAGGTCACCTGCCAGTAACTGAGCCTGTAGGTGCACTTTCCACTCACGTGGGCAGTGAGACTTCTGCTTAGGTAGTCTGCCTGTGTATTTCGTTTTCCTGGCAGGAATTGAGCCTGTAGGTGCACTTGGTTGCTCAGGGCCATGTTCCACAGAGCCATAGCTAGCCTGTAGAGTGGGTAAAATGGGGTCCCCCACCCTGCTTGCTTATGCACCACATAACAGGGGTGTTATCAGTCTTTACCAATAACTGTCCTGGAAGAATGTGGTCCTTGAAGGCTGTCAGAGCATACTATACAGCTAACATTTCTTTTTGATATGCAGATGCATTTGACTTTGGTTCCATTTGCCCTGAATACACTGCCCTGTAAAGTGAGCCCCCCCATGCATAGTCTGACATGTCTGTTAGGGTTTGGGGGGTAGAGTGAATGGCAGTCCTTTTGTGGTGGCAGGCTTCTGCCCACCAAAAGAACTCTATCCGTAGACAAGGTATGATAGGAATCATTGATTCTAGATCCTGAGAATGTTGACACAATAGGCTTTTTAGACACAGTTTTAGTTTCCTCATATGCAGTCTTGCATATGGAATTAGAAGAATGCAGGAGGCCATGAACCCCAAGGCTTGGGAGTATTTGTCTTGCAGATAGCAGGGTCTTTGCAGCCATAAGCTTGAAGTAATCTGTCAACTGAACTTGTTTCTCTGGCATGAGGGAAGCCTTCTGGGAAGTTGTGTTCAAGCTTGCTCCCAGGAATACAATTTGTTGGCAGGGTACCAAATGCGATTTCTTCTCGTTTGTGTACCCCAGGGATGTAAGCACTTTTTGTACAAACACCAGATGATTCAATATGCCCTGGCTTTCTGCCTGAATTAGACAGTCGTCCAGGTATGGGTATATTTGAATACTTCTCTGCCTGCAAAATGCAATGACTGGAGCTGGGCACTGAATACCCTGGGTGCAGTAGATAAGCCAAAGGGCAGTGCAGAGAACTGATGGTGCATGAAGCCTGCTTTGAAGCGTAGTGGCAAGATTCCCTGATTGGGATGTGTAGGTAGGCTTCCTGTAAATCCAGTGTTACCAACCAGGCATCCTTGCCTAGCATAAGAAGCAATTGGTAAAGAGTTAGCATCTTGAATTCTGGGATCATCAAAAAAGTTTTTAAAGTAGAGAGTTCCAGGACAGGAAGTCAGGGAGTAGTCTTTTCTGGGCACCAGAAAGTCTCTAGTAGAAACCTTGTCCCCCTTCCTCTTCTGGGACAGTTTGAACAGCCCTTATATACTTGAGAGAGAAAACTTGCTTTTGAGCCTATGCTCACTGACTTAGGGGTACAACTGGACAACCGTTTGGGGTTGTTAGTGTGGAAGTGGAATCTGTATCCCTGGGAAAGTACAGTTGTGTACACTTACCATAACCGTTTGGGGTTGTTAGTGTGGAAGTGGAATCTGTATCCCTGGGAAAGTACAGTTGTGTACACTTACCATAAATGTAGAAGGTAGAGTGTATATTCACTGTTGCAGCCATTACATTTGGGTAATCTGCTGGCAGGTTGCCCTCAGTCGGCCCGATTAACCAAGTCTTGGTTCCTGCGTCGGCTGCTGTCCCTTCTTCCATGACGCCAGGTCAGGGGTATAAAACATGCAGCCGATACCCATTACATCAGTTTTTCTTGCCCCGGATGTCAGGTGCCCCCCCAAATGGGGGAGCAAAATATATAAGTAATTAAAAACACAAAAATATACCTGAAAACAAAAGTAAATACACCAAAAAGGCTTTTAAGTATAGTAAAAGAAAGTAGAGGTATAGTAAGAGAAAAGCAGGGGGCTGGAGGGAGGGTAACAAGGACTGCAACAGTGAATACACTCCAAGTGTACACAACTGTACTATGTTCTTAGTGTTTCACTATTGGTCATTACATTTGGGTAGATTCCCCAAAGCTATGGTTGGGAGGATGGAATTATACAGCATTAGGACCGGCTATAAGGCCCTGCAAAAAGTACAGTTGTGTACACTTGCCATAAATGTAGATGTTAGAGTGTATTCACTGTTGCAGTCATTACATTTGGGTAATCTGCTGGCAGGCTGCCCTCAGTCGGCCTGAATTCCAATGTCTTGGGTCCTGCGTCGGTTGCCGTCTTCTCTTCCATGACTTTTTTGATTCTGAGCAGCCTTGACTATCCCAGTGAAAATGTTCCCTCAAAGTATGCAAGGTTTCTCCAAATGAATAATCCTCAGAAGGGGATGCAGATGAAATAGACTCCTCAGCATCAGAATCCTCATAGGGAGGTAAAGATAATTCCTGATCAGAAGAGGAATCAGAAGAAATAGAAACCTGATCTGAAGATTCATAGTCTGTCTTGCCTAGGCCTCTTATCTGGAGGGGGATAGGTACCCCTGATCAAGGTAATAAGGTCTTCAGCCATTTTTCTGTTTTTTAGGCATAGAGGCCTGTGCACGTGGGCTCAGGCGTCATTTTTTTAGTATTAGAAAGTGTCTTTGCCTTTGGTTTTGCAGCTTTCATCGGTTTAATGTAAAAATGGAATACACCCTCAGAAGTCTGTGCCTGCTCAGTGGCTCCAGACCCTTCGGAGGGAGATACATCCATCGATCCAATACCTTGAGTACCTTGCGGCATGCCTGACTCCACATGGGTGTCAGTAGAGGCCTGCAGCTCTAAGGTAGCAGGAATCAGGGGCTGCGAAAGCATCTCACTGAGTACCGGCGACTGGCTTAGGAGAAGCTTCGTTGGTTATGGATCTCTACTGCCTTTCTCTATCCTTTTCTTTGCATTTTTTATGTACTCCGGTAGTTGGATTGCTATCAGACGACATCTCTGAGTAGTTAAATCTGTTGCCAAAATACTTAGATGCAAAAATATACAGACTCTTAATAGTGCGTTTGTTAAATCTAGCACAAAACCACCAGCCAGGCAGGTTGTGGTCAGGGCCTAGGCAAGGAATACAGAATAAATGGAAATCCTTGAGGTATTTCTTTCCCACAAGTAATACAATTAACTTTTTCTGACATCGGTAAAATGCAAGAAAAAAAAAAGTTTCTCCAATGGGGTACTTAGCTTTATTGAAGACTTCGGTTCTGAAACTCAAACGCGAATATTTCAGAAGTCAGTCAACCGGCACTTACGGAATGCTTCTGCTTCGGGCACCGTGTGGCAACAAAGACTAAAGAAAATGGCGTTGGCTGCATGTTTTATACCCCTGACGACCTGACGTCATGGAAGAGAAGACTGCAACTGACGCAGGACCCAAGACTTTGGAATTCAGGCCGACTGAAGGCAACCTGCCAGTAGATTACCCAAATGTAATGACTGCAACAGTAAAACATGAACAATCGGCAGTGGCAAAGCCAGCTCTGGATTTAGAAAAAATTGGTAAGTGATCATGCTTGGTGAGAACTGAACTCCAGGTAGCAGCTCCTAGAATTATCCCTGGTAGGAACACATCTGAGAAAGGCAGTTGAAGTAGATGCAGCCTTGATGGATAGATTTTCTATGGTGCTTATATGGCAGAAATGAATACAACAGCTTATCCATTTAGAAATGGTTTAGCCTTTCCCTCTGCCCCTGCAGCAAATGCTACCAGCAGTTCAGATTTTCTCTGATATTTTGTCCTGTCCAAGTAAAATATAAGTTGTCTGTGTACATCCAATGAATGCAGAATCCGCTCCCCCTTGTTCGGTGGATTGGGAAAGAAAGCTGGCAAATGAATGGACTGGATACAACCTTGGGCATGAAGGATGGACTGGTTCCGAGTGACACCCTGTCCGGATGAAAGATGAAGCTCCACTGCCATAAGGGCCTTAATTCAGAAATCCTTCTAGCTGAAGTGATTGCTAAAAGGAAGGCTGTTTTCCAGGAAAGGAATTTTAAGTCTGCAGTAGCAGCTGGCTCAAAAGGAGGTAGAGTGAGTCCCTACAATACAAAGTTAAGGTCCCAGGCAGGTGTTGGAGCTCTCCTGGGAGGTCTCAAGTTTTTGGCCCCGCTGAGATACTGCTTTAGCAGAGGATGAGAGAAGAGGGGGGGGGGGTTCTGTGTTGTATTGAGCTGAAATGGCTGAGGCATGGATTTTTATGGAAGAAAAAAAAAAAACGGCCCTTGTGAAGCATCTCAGTTAAGTATTGCAAAATCTGTGGTAAATTGGGTGCTGCTGTGCTCATCCCTTGAGATAGATTCCAGGCACAGAATCTTTTCCATTTGTCAGCATAAGATTTTGTAGTACTAGGTCTTCTCGCCTCCAAAATGACATCCATCACAGGTTTGCTGAGGGACGTTAAGGGGGAATTTAAATGATTAGCCAAGCTGCAAGATTCAATGTTTGGAGCTGAGGGTGCAGAATTTGGTTCTCCTGCTGAGACAGTTAGGAAGGTGTCTGAGGCAGGTGCCATGTAGAAATTTGTGACAGACTGCGCAGGAGTGGGTACCAGTGTTGGTGAGGCCAGTCTTGAGCAATCAAAATCATTTTTGGTTTGTCCCGTTTGACTTTTAGTAGAACTTTGGAGAGCAGAGGCAGAGGGGGAAAGGCATAGACTGTTAGGTTTTTCCAGCTGAAGGACAGAACCATCCACTTCCCAGGCTTTGTGAGAGTTCTTGTACAGAATTTGTCCAACTGGTAGTTCTGGGGTGAGGCAAAAAGATCTATGCCTGGGCTCCCTCATTTGCGTGTCAACATGTTGAAAATCCGTGGTTCCAGTTTCCATTTGTGTGGGTCCATGAGATTCCTGCTTAGTTCGTCTGCCAGAATATTCAGCTTTCCTGTCGGGAATTGTGCTTGTAGTTGTACTTGATCACTCAAGGCCAGTGTTCCACAATGCCATGGCTAGTCTGCAGAAGGGGTAGGAATGTGTACCCCCCTGCTCGTTTACGTACCACATAACCGTGGTGTTGTCAGTATCATTAGTTGCCCTGATTGAAGGTAGTCCTTGAAGGCTGCCAGTGCATTCTGTACAGCTAGCATTTCTTTTAGATCGATATGAAGGTGCATTTGATTTGGGCTTCATTTGCCCTGAATGCACTTCCCTGCCAGATGAGCCCCCCCCCATGCATAGTCTGATGCGCCTGTAGTTAGGGTTTGGGCGGCAGGGGGTGGTGTGAATGGCAGTCCCTTGTTTTGGTGGCAGACCTCTGCCCATCATAGGAACTCTAGTTGCAGGCAAGGTATGATAGGAATCATTGTTTCCAGGCCGTGACAAAGTTGACTCCAAAAACTTTTTGTTTAAGTACAACTGAAGTTTCATCATATGCAGTCTTGCATATGGAATTAGAAAAATGCAGAAGGCCACGAACACCAAGGCTTGCAGTATTTATCTTGCAGATATCAGGGGTTTTGTGGCCACCTTTTTGAAGTCAGTCACCAACTGAATTTGCTTTTCTGGCGTAAGGAAAGCCATCTGGGCAGTTGTATTCAAGCTTGCACCCAGGAATGTAATTTTTTGAGAGGGTACCAGTTGTGATTTCTTTTAGTTTATGGTGTACCCTAGACAAGTTAGAACCAGATGTTTAAGAATGGCCTAGTTTTCTGCCTAAAATTAGACAATCATCCAGGTATGGATATATTTGAATATTTCTTTGCCTGCAAAATGCAGTTACAGGAGCAAGGCACTTTGGTTTATCTACTGCGCCCAGGGTATTTACAAATGGCAGTGCAAAGAACTGATAATGCAAGTAGCCTGCTTTGAAGCGTAGGTATCTTCTGCAAGATTCCCTGATTGGGATATGCAGGTAAGCCTCTTAAATCTGGAGTTGCCAACCAGGCATCTTTGCCTAGCATAGGAAGTAACTGGTGAAGAGTCAGCATCTTGAATTTTAGAATGTCCAGAAAGGTGTTTAGAGTAGACAGGTCCAGGATTGAACGCCATGAATGGTCTTTTCTGGGTACCAGAAAAAGTCCGGAATAAAAACCTTGTCCTTTTTCCTCTTCCGGTACTAGTTGAATTACCCCTATGTTTAGGAGGGAAAGTACTTGTTTCTGAGCCTCTGCCCATGGATTTGGGGGCAGGTCTGGCCACCCGTTTGGAACTGGTAACGTGTGGAAATGAAATCTATCCTGGGACACTATTTAAAACCCATTTGTCCTGGGTTATAAGTTGCCAGTTTTTTTGCATGAAGAGCCAGTTCCCCCCCCCCAAAGGGGCGGCTAAGAGATAAGTGCTTTGCAACTTTAAAAGGAAAGTCATTGAGACAGTTTACCATAGGGTGGTGTCTTGCTATTTCCAGATTTGGAAGCGGAGGCACCCCATTGCTTAGTTCTGAAAGCCCCTTGTGACTAAAACCTGGTGCTTTTAGAATATCTGGGTTTGGCTTGAGTGGCTCTGGAAGGAACTGGAAAGGACCAGTTCTTAGTAGGCCAATGCCTACTAAATCTTGGAGTAGGAGTCTCTATCAGAAGGAGTAGGATTTTTAGCAGTAGAAGCCTTAAATGCCCTTGGGCCCCTGAGAAATAGTTTCAGGGTCCGCAACAGGATTTTTGAAAAGGAATTTTTGGGACTCAAGAACTCTGTAGTATCCATCTGGTTTACAAGGGGCCGGAGGCAGGGAATCTGGCCATACTGGATTCTGAAAACACATCAATGTCTAGTACAGCAGGTATAGCCAAAGGCCTATGCTGAGGAAGAAAGAAATCCCCAAGCCTCTTAGGATTCAGAAAAATCCTGACTTTCCCAATGGAAATGCTTCCTTAAGGTATGTAAAGTTTCCCCAAAAGAAAAATCCTCAGGGGAGAACCAGAAGGAATGGAATCCTTTGCATCAGAGTCCTCATAAGTATGTATGTATGGACAAATCCAGGTCATTAGAAGAGTCAGAAGAGAGAGTCCTGTTCAGAAGATTCATAGTCAAGTTCAGGCCTAGGCCTCTTAGAAGAGGTGGGGGGTTTGACTACCCCTGATTAGAGTAATTAAATCTTCAGCCATTTTGATCATTTGTTTTTTTCGGCATAGGGGGGCCTGAACATGTGGCCTGGGCATCGGTTTTTTTAGACAGATCGAGATTTTGGCCTTAATATTGAAGGTGGTGTTGGTTTAATATGCAAGTCTGTAGGCCTGAATCCTCAGAAGCCTGTGTCTGCACAGCGGCTCTGGACCCATCCAAGGTAGAGACATCCATGGGTTCCATAA
The DNA here is from genome assembly GCF_019279795.1 of Protopterus annectens. Lineage (NCBI taxonomy): Eukaryota > Metazoa > Chordata > Ceratodontiformes > Protopteridae > Protopterus > Protopterus annectens. The sequence continues at coordinate 394,930,448 of NC_056744.1, forward strand.
TTTGAGCATCTCGCGGCATACCGGACTCCGAATGGGTCTCAGTAGAGGCCTGCGAAGCAGTAGCAGCAGGTATCAGGGGTTGCGAAAGCACCTCACTAGAGTACCGGCGAACTGGCTTAGAAGCGTCGCCTGCAGTTTTGGACCTAAACGGCCTGCGTCTTTCTTTGCATTTTTTCAGTATTCCGGTAGTTAGATGGCTAACAGACATCATTTCTGGATAATTACAGAACTGAAATATTTAGAAGCAAAAATGTACCAATGACGGATAGTGCGCCGATTAAATAAAGCATGACAAGACAGTAAGGTACATCGTGGTCAGGGCCTAGGCAAGGAATACAGTACAAATGAAAAGCTTCTCAAGTAATACAATCATTAACTTTTACTGACATCGGTAAGGAGCAAGAAAAAGTTTCCCCAACCGGGTACTTAGCTTTTAGTTGAAAACTTTGGTTCTGAAACTCACAAAATATTCAGGAGTTTGCCAACTGGCAGTTGTGAACTGCTTCTGCTTCGGGCACCGCGCGACAAGAAAGACTGATGTAATGGTGTCGGCTGCATGTTTTATACCCTTGACCTGACGTCATGGAAGGGACAGCAACCAACGCAGGACCCAAGACTTTGTTAATCAGGCCGGCTGAGGGAAACCTGTCAGCAGATTACCCAAATGTAATGACTGCAACAGCGAAACATGAAGAACATAATATATTTAAAACCCATTTGTCCTGGGTAAGGAGTTCCCAGTTTTTTGCCTGCAGAGCAATCTTTCCCCCTAAAGGAGCAATCAGTTGAGAAGGGCTTGGAAGTTTTTAAGGTTAAACCATTGAGACAGTGTACCATGGGGGGGGTGTGGGGGGGTGTCTTACAACTTCTGCTTTGGAAGTGGGAGCTCCCCACTGCTTAGTCCTGTGTGTACCTTGGGACTGAAGCTAGAGTGCTCTGCTGGATCTGGGTTTGGACTGAGTGCCTGGAAGAGGCAGGAAAGGACCAATTCTTAGAGAGTCAATGCCTACTAAATCTTGGAGGCTGCACTTGCAGGAAATCCAACAGTCTGCATGGATTTAGCCATTCCTCCATCTTTTTAAGTACTTCTGCTTTGCTGCCAAACAGGCAGTCCTGGTTTAAGGGAGCATCCAACAATTTAGCTTTAACATGATCTGGCAAAGATTGCTCCTTAAGCCAAGCATGCCTTTTAAGTACAGACCCAGTGACAGCAGCCCTGCAAGATGCCTCTAGTGAATCAAAACCACAATGCAAAGTATGTTTTCCAACCTGTTCAGCAGAATGCATTAAATCCTGTAAAGCCTTAATTTCAGCAAAGTCAGGAATCATCATTTTCTGTATAAGCAATCCAATAATGTGCTGCTGATCTTTAACATATGAACTGGCAATTTAAGGCCCCAATGGCCAAGGTTGCCAAAGTGTATACCTTCTTACCCCATCTATCCAGCGCCCTGGAATCTCTATCAGAGGGGATAGGATTTTTGGCAGAAGTAGCCTTTATACCCTTGGGTCCCTGTGAAATGGTCTGAAGATCCACAGTAGAATTTTTAAAAAGGAACTTGAGAGTCAGGAACCCTGTAATCTCCATCAGGTTTTCTGGGAGCAGGAGGTAAGGAGTCAGGGGCCAAGCTAGACTGTGAAGGCATCAACAATGTCCAGTACAGGGGGGATAGCTAAAGGCCTGTTGGGGCAGGAGTAAGAAATCCCTAAGCTTCTTTTTAGATAAAGAGTAATCCTGGCTTTCACAGTGGAAATGCTCCCTAAGAGTATGCAATATTTCACCAAAGAAAGAGAATCCTCTGGAGGGGGAGGGGAAGCAGAGGGAATGGAGTCCTCTGCATCAGAATCCTCATAGGCAGATAAGGGTAAATCCTGGTCATGAGAAGAAAATTTTCAGAATCAGCCAAATTCAGTCCTAGGTCTTCCCCTGATTAAAGTAATGAGGTTTTCAGCCATTCATATTAGTTTTTTAGGCATAGAAGCCTGACCATGCTGTCTGGGCGCCTGTTTTCTAGGCATGGATCGAGTTTTAGGCCTTGAAGAAGATGGCGTCTGGTTTAATATTGCACAGCGGCACCAGACCCATCCATGGTAGAGACATCTGCAGGTTTTAACAGCTGAAGCATCTTGCGGCATACCGGACTCAAAGGATCTCAGTAGAGGCCTGCGAAGCTGAAGTAGAGAGTATCAGGGGCTGCCAAAGCACCTCAGAGTACCGGTGAAATGGCAACTAGCTTAGAGGCATAGTCTGCAGCTTTGGACCTAGGCGGCCTGTCTATTTTTGCGTTTTTTCAGAATAGAGTACTGAAAAATTTAGAAGCGTAAATATATAGACTAATAGTTTGTGATTTATAGAAGGCACAAAACCGACAGCGAGGTAAGTCATGGTAAGGGCCTAGGCAAGGAATACAGTACGAATGAAAATCTTGGAGGTATTTGCTTTCCACAAGAAATACAATTACTGACGTTTACTGACACCGGTTAAGCAAGAAAAAGTTTCCCCAACGGGATACTTGGCTTTAGTTGAAGACTTCAATTCTGCAACTCTAAAATGAAAATTTCAGGAGTCGGCCGACCAGCACTTGCAAACTGCTTCTGCTTCGGGCACTGCACAGCAAGACTGACTGATGTATTGGCGTCGGCTGCATGCTTTATACCCCCGACTACCTGACGTCATGAAGATGACAGCAACCGACGCAGGACCCAAGACTTTGCAGTAGCCCTCAATCGGCCTGATTAACACAACTCACATGTGATGACTGCAACAGTGAAACACCAAGAACAATTTCTTTTTGATTGATATGCAGGTGCATTTGACTTAGTCCTATTTGCCCTGAATGCACTTCCCTGCCAGGTGAGCCCCCCCATGCATAGTCTGATGAGTCTGTTAGGGTTTGAGCGGGGGCAGGGGGTAGAGTGAATGGAAGTCCCTTGTTTTGGTGGCAGGCCTCTGCCCAAAGGAACTCTAACTGTAAGCAAGGTATGATAGGAATCATTGCTTCTAGATCCTGAGAATGCTGACACCATAGGCTTTTTAGATACCATTATAGTTTCCTCATATGCAGTCTTGTATATGGAATTAGAAAAATGCAGGAGGTCATGAACCCCAAGGCTTGCAGTATTTGCCTTGCAGACAGCAAGGTTTTTGTAGCCATTAGTTTGAAGTAGGTTGTCAAATGAATTTGTTTCTCTGGCGTGAGGAAAGTCACCTGGGAAGTTGTATTCAAGCTTGCTCCCAGTAATATAAATTTGTTGACAGGGTACCAGGTGTGATTTATTTTCGTTTATGGTGTACCCTAGACAAGTTAGCACCTTTTGTACAAATGTCAGATGATTCAAAACTATGCCCTGTCTTTCTGCCTGAATTAGACAATCGTCCAAGGTATGGGTATATTTGAATATTTCTTTGCCTGCAAAATGTAATGACTGGAGCTAGGCACTTTGTGAATACCCTGGGCGCTGTAGATAAGCCAAAGGGCAGTGCAGAGATCTGATGGTGCATGTAGCCTGCTTTGAAGTGTAGGCATCTTCTGCAAGATTCCCTGATTGGGATGTGCAGGTAGGCTTCCTTTAGAGTGTTGCCTACCAGGCATTTTTGCCTAGCATAGGAAGCAGCTGGTGAAGAGTTAGCATCTTGAATTTTGGAATCACCAAAAAGTGTTTAAGGTAGACCGGTCCAGGATAGGACGTCATAAGTTGTCCTTTCTGGGTACCAGGAAAAGTCTTGCGTAGAAACCTTGTCCCTTTTCCTCTTCTGGTACAGTGCGAATAGCCTTTATGCTCGAGAGAGAGTGTACTTGCTTTTGAGCCTCTGCCCACTGATTTGGGGGTAGATCTGGCCAACCGCTTGGGGTTAACGTGCAGAAGTGAAATCTGTACCCTTGGGAAACTATTTTAAAAACCCATTTGTTCTGGGTAACCAGTTCCAGTTTTTTGCCTGCACAGCAATCTTTCCCCACAAAGGGGCAGTCAGTTGAAAAGTGCTTGGAAGCTTTAAAGTTAAGTCATTGAGACAGTTTACCATGGGGGGGGGGGGGGGGGGGGAGTTTTACTACTCCCAGATTTGGAAGTGGGAGCCCCCTACTGCTTAGCCCTGTGCATATCCTGGGACTGAAGCCTGGGCGTTCTGCTGGATCTGGGTTTGGACTGTAGGCCTGGAAGAGGCAGGAAAGGACCAATTCTTAGAGGGCCAATGCCTACTAAATCTTACAGGCTGTACTTGTAAGAAATCTTTAACAACTTGCATAGATTTAGCTTTTTCCTCCATCTTTTTAAGAACTTTGTCTGCCTTGTTGCCAAACAGGCAGTCCTGATTTAAGGGAGCATCCAGTAATTTAGCTTTAAGATGATCTGGCAAGGATTGCTCCTTAAGCCAAGCATGACTTCTAAGTACAGACCCAGTGACAGCAGCCCTGCAAGATGCCTCTAGTGAATCAAAACCACAATGCAAAGTATGTTTTCCAACCTGTTCAGCAGAATGCAATAAATCCTGGAAATCCTTTTTTCAGCACAATCAGGAATCATTTTGTTTAAGCAACCCAATAATATGCTGCTGATACTTATGATTCTGGCAGTTTAAGGCCCTAATGGCCAGTATACCTTCTTACCCAATCTATCCAGCGCCCTGGAGTCTATCAGAGGGGGTAGAATTTTTGGCAGTAGTAGCCTAAATGTCCTTGGGTCCCTGTGAAATGGTCTCAGAATCCGCAGTATGATTTTTGAAAACGAACTTGAGTCAGGAACCCTGCAATATCCATCAGGTTTTCTGGGAACAGGAGGTAGAGTCAGGGGCCAAGCTAGATTCCAAAAAGGCATCAACAAGGTCTACTACAGGAGGGATAGCTAAAGGCCTGTGCTGGGGCAGGAGTAAGAAATCCCTAAGCCTCTTTTTTGCAACAGAGTAATCCTGACTTTCCCAACAAAAATTCTCCCTAAAAGTACGCAAGGTTTCACCAAAAGAAAAATCTTCTGGGGGGAAGCAGAGGGAACAAAGTTCTCCGCATCAAACTCCTCATAGGTAGACCAGAGTAAATCTTGGTCAGAGGAAACAGAAATTTCAGAATCCTGGTCAGAAGTGCCATAAGCAAAATCAGTCCTAGCTTCACCTGATTAAAGTAATAAGGTCTTCAGCCATTCTTATTTTTTTAGGCATAGAGGCCTGACCATGCGGTATGGGTGTCGGTTTTAGGTCTTGAAGATGGCGTCTGTTTGACATACAAGTCAGTAGGCCCGAATACACCCTCAGAAGCCAGTGCCTGCACAGTGGCTCCGGACCCATCCAAGGTAGAGACATCCGCAGGTTACACAGCGGAAGCATCTCACGGCATACTGGACTCTGAATGGGTCTCAGAGGCCTGCGAATCTGAAGTAGTGGGTATCAGGGGCTGTGAAATCGCCTCACAGGCGAACTGGCATAAAAGCATCGGCAGCTTTGGACCGAGGCGGCCTGTCTCTGTCTTTATCTTTGCGTATTTTCGGAATGTCGGATGGCTTACCGAAGACGTATCTGGATAGTACCAAAATATTTAGAAGCAAAAATATACAGACTGATTGTTTAAAGGCATAAAACCAACAGCAAGGTATGTCATGGTCACGGCCTAGGCAAGGAATACAGTACGAATGGAAATTTTTGGAGGCATTTGCTTTCCACAAGAAATACAATTATTTACTTTTAGTGACATTTGTTTAGAGAAAGAAAGTTTCCCCAACGGAGTACTTAACTTTAGCTGAAGACTGTTTCTGAAACTCAAAAATGAAAACTTCAGGAGTCGGACGACCGGCACTTGCGAACTGCTTCTGCTTCGGGCACCGCACAGCAAGAAAGATTGATGTAATGGTGTTGGCTGCATGTTTTATACCCCTGACTACCTAACGTTACAGAAGGGACAGCAACTGACGCAAGACCCAAGACTTTGTTAATCTGGTCGACTGAGGGCTACTGCAAGCAGATAGCCCAAATGTGATTACTGCAACAGTGAAACATGAAGATCATATGCATCTAGAAATGGAAGGACGACTCCTTAACCAGAAGAAAGAAAATAAAGCAAAGAAGGGGGATGCACTGATTGAGAGAGAATACTGCAACAGTTAAAAGTAGGATACCTGTACTATGTCCTTCCTTACCACTGTTGCAGAATTCCTTAAAGGAAGACTACAAAAGCTACTGTAGAGGATGGAGAAGGAAGCAACTGGAGAGCGTGCCAAAAACGTGCAGGACGGCCCAGGCAAATCCTGCGCTGGCCCTTTAAACTTAATCTAATCTTGGAGTATCACAGAAATGCACAGAAGGCCAAATAGCAGCTTCTAAAATGGCTCTAACATCCAGACCCTTGAAAAAAGTGACCAGAAGAGGCCACGGTCCCTGGAAGAATGAGCACGAAATGAAGAAAACTGCTTACCATGAAAATAAAAGGAAAAGTGCCTTAGAAATCCAAGAAGATATGGTCTGCTTAAAAATAGCCAAACCCAAATTATTGGCATGAAAGGAAATAAAGTTTCTCAGACAAGATCTAAGCTGTCTATGCAAATCTAAAGCATGTAAAATCCTCACCAGAATTCTGACGTAAAGGGGAAAAGGAAGAATGTGACCCGACACGTCATTAACCACCTTTGGTGTAAAAGGACTGGTGTGAATAGAAGTGGACACCACTTGTAAAGGAATAGATAGAAAGCAGTCAAAAAGGTGACCTTAGGAAGTGGAAGAAAAGCCATTACAGGCGTGGTCCAAATCCTGCATCACAGGAAAACCTCATCCTATGAAGAAACCGAACAGATTTTTTTTTTTTGAGATAGAGGGTGAAACACACTGCAAAACAAAAGCACGGCAAACTCGAGATTCTGAAGAAGCCTGAATGAGGTTGTCCATATAGGGAAAAATTCTGCATACCATGGAGTCTACAATGGAGCCAGACATTTGGTTAAGACTCTCGGAGCTGTAGAAAGACTCTCGGAGCTGTAGAAAGACAAAGGCAAAGCAGACAGCTGATAATTTGAGGAAAAAAACAGAACTGTAAACATTTCCTGAAGGCACAGTGAACAGGAATGTGGAGATGAGCATCCTTCAGGTCCACAGAAACCAACCAAGACTGAGGAAGCAACAAGGGAAACAGAATCTGGGTATATTTTGAAAGAGGGGACATGTTGGACTGTTTCAGAATGACTGTCCAAGAGCCCTCCCCCTTCCTGGGAAACCTCCTGGAATCAAAACCTGTGCCTCTGGGAAGGAGAAACAGCCTGAATAGTTTTCCTTAAAGACCCAGAACAGGAGGAAAATGAGACCGTTGGCAATGTGGAGGCTGGGGAACCTGCTGTCAGATGGGATAGGACAGAATTAACCAGAGGGAAGGAGGAATGTCAGACAGATTTGCCAGAGGAAAGGGGGGCTTCTGACAGAATCCTGAGCAGGTTTTATCAGAAAACACCCTTTTGAAGATCTACCCCTCAAGGGAGGCTTCTAATGCCAATGCTAGATGAGGACTTAGGACAATTCCTTTCAAACTTAGAATGGGGGAAACAAAGATCTGCTGGAGGTTCCACATACCCCCCTCCCGTTATCCTTTAAGGTTTTAAAAAACTCTGCAGCAGCAGAAACTGAGCACTCGAGAGAATTTAGCAATCTCGCCTTTACATTTTCAGGAAGAGGAGATTGTAACCCAGGCCTGAGTGCATGTGTATAGCAGAACCTAACGCAGCTTAGCTGCCGAGAAGATGCATCAGCAGCATCCTAGCTTCATTTGATAGAACTGAGAGCTCTGCTTCTCAGATGGCCAAATAAAGAAATGGCAGTCACCATAGCATTCCATCAGAGTAGTTCTACTTAATTTGTCTTCAACCTGTAGGTATCTGATCAGTAATGGATCCGAGCCGGCATCTTCACAAGCATTTGCTCCGAGCCCCTCCCCCTACCCATAATACACCACTACTATCTTCCAACACTTAGTGTAGGGTGCAGCAAACTCAAACAACCCTATCCAAAACATCTTACACACAAAATGGTAAGGCCAGGGGGAAGGCAGGAGGGACAGACAAAGACAAGTAGAACTATTATGGCAAGTACATAACTTTATGTGAAGTAGTTTACTTCATCTGATCTTCATCCTGTGAGACAAGGTCTCCAGCTACCTGGGTGGCCCTCATGGAAGGATATTCCGGAGCACTGCAGAACCAAAAGGATGCTCTCCAAGAAATCAAAACCAATTTATAGTGAGAAATAAAAGTATGAGATGAGGACCAAGTAGCCGCAGAACTGTCATTTAAGGGTACACGACCAAAAACCTGCAGAAGTAGCCATGGACCTTGTCGAGTAAGCTCTAACCTGACCCGGAGAAAACAAACCTTTATCCTTTATCTGAAAGATACAGAGAGAAATCCACCTGGCAATGGTCACCTAGGAAATAGGTTTACCCAAAAAAGGGTTTAGGAAAGGACACAATTGGTCAGATTTAAAAGTTTTGGTCTTGTGCAAATAGAACCGTAACTGTCTATGAATATCCAACAAATGCAACTTTTATTCAATTTTGTTTGTAAAATTTGGAAAGAAAACAAGTAAATTGATAGCTTGACTGGTATTCACCTCAAATAAGACTTTTGGGAGAAAAAGGAAGATTGGTGTGAAGAGAAACCCTGTCCTTATGGAAAACCATAATGGAACCTTGACATACAATGCTTGAAGTTCTGAAACCCTCCCAGATGAGGTGATGGCCACTAAAAAAGTGGTCTTCCAAGACTGACAAAAACTTAAGATCAGCGGTTGCTGCAAGTTCAAAAGGAGAGGCATCAACACTTTTAGTATCATAGTAAGGTCCCACGGGGGGATGGGATCTTTAACCGGGGGACACAAGAGGAAGGTACCTTTGACAAAACTTTGCACAATCTGGAAGAGGCCAAAGAAGCAGAGCGCTCACCAACGTGAAAATGAGAAATGGCGGCTACTTGAACCGTGACCATAAACAAACTAGTCCCTTGTTGAAAAATATTTGCCAGAAAGTCAATGATAGCCAGAATGGGAGATGTGAAAGGATCTAAACTCCTACGAGAGGCTCAAAGGGAAAAACACTTCCATTTGCTGCGATAAACCTTACCTGGTAGACTACTTATGAGCTGCCACCAGAATAGACCTGACTAACAAGACAACCCGGGAGTCTTAGCAATAAAGGGAACTGCAGCAGCCAAGCAATGAGCGTCAGACGGTCCAGACTTGGATGAGGGAACCTTGAGGAGTGAGAAGATGAAACCAAAGGAAGGGAAACAATACTCAAGGCCAAAAAGAGGCAATGAGGATCACTTTGCTCCCCAGTCGACAAGCCTTCTGTACGAACTTTGGAATAAGGGGTACAGGGGGATAAGCATAAAGACCGGGAGGCCAAACATGGACTAGAGTGTCTCTGGGGGAATCCCCCAGCAGGGGGTTCAGAGCGAAGAACTCGCTGCACTTCATGTTGGAAGGAGATGCAAAGAAATTGCAGCAAAGCTGACCCCACTCTAGAAAGACCCGCTCCATTACTAAAGAATTCAGAGACCACTCGCAAGACATCAGAATAGTCCAACTTAGTTTGTCCACCAGAATGTTGGACTGCCCCGGAATATGCAGTGCTAACAGAAAATGACCGGTGGAGATCGCCCAATTCCCAAACTCTCATGGCCTCGCAACGACTGGGGTAAGATCTGGTCCCTCCCTGTTTGTTGATGCACCAGACCACAGACATGTCTGAATTGCAATTGTTCCTAGAGGTAGAAAGGCATGAAGGGCCTGCAACACTAAAAGGACCGCCCTCATCTCCAGAACGTTTATATGCAAACTGGTCTCTATTGGGGACCACATGCCCAGGACCGTCCTTCCCGAACAAGCCCCCCCCCCAAAGCTGGGAGGCATCTATAGTCAGTGTGGCCTGGCCAGGGGCTGGAACAATAGGTCGTCCTTCCAAGATTTCCAAAGACTGCAGCCACCATAGAAGGGATGACCTGCAGACTTTGCTTATGTTTATCGGGTGGGACAAAGTACAGCTGTGCACAGTTACCATAAATGTCGATGTTAAGAGTATTCACTGTTGCAGTCATCACACTTGGGTTATCTGCCTGCAGGTAGCCCTCAGTTGGCCTGAATATCAGAGATTTAGTATTTTTGTGTCGGATGCTGTCTCCAGGACTAACGTCAGGTTGCCAGGGGTATAAAAACAGGCAGACGTCATTACATCAGTTTTTCTTGCCCCAAATGTCAGGAGCCCCCTAAATAGGGAGCAAAGTTATGGTTGGGAAAGACCGCCAGTAAAAAAGTAAATACCAATAACAATACCCCTGAAAGGGGCGAGTAATAGCCATAGAGACGAGAGAGAGAAAAAATAGGGGGCTGGAGGGAGTGGTTCGCGTTTCACTGTTGCAGTCATCAAACTTGGGTGGATTCCGAAAGCTTAAGGGTGGAAGCAGTCAAGAAGAGTTAGAGCTGGCTAGTATGCCTTGCAATACTGCTGTTGCCTATCTTTTCCAAATCTAAGGCAAGTTTTGCAGGTGGTAATGCTTGGTGAAGGTGTGTACAGAACACCAGGTAGCAGCTTCCAGGATTTCCCTGGTAGGAACTCCCCTTTGAAATGTTGTAGAGGTAGATGTTGCCCTAGTGGAATGTGTTCTGACCCCTGAGGGGTTAGTTTCCCATGGTGCTTGTAGCAGAAATGGGTGCAGTGCGCTATCCATTTGGAAATGGTACGTTTTGAAATGGCCTTTCCCTCTGCCCCTGTTGCAAAGCTGACTAGCAACTGGTCAGATTGTCTGAAGGGCTTAGCCCTATCAAGGTAGAATCTGAGCAGTCTGTGCACGTCCAAGGAGTGCAGGATCCTTTCCCCTTTATTTTGAGAATTAGGGAAGTTGGCAAATGGATGGATAGGATGAGAGGCACACTGGACACCACTTTAGGCATAAAGGAAGGGTTAAGTCCTGAGAGAAACCCCGTTAGCATGGAAAACAATGAAGGGTTCCACAGCCATGAGTGCTTGTAGCTCAGACACTCTTCTAGCTGAAGTGATGGCCAGAAGCAGGTCTGTTTTCCAAGAGAGGAATTTAAACTCTGCTGTCGTTGCAGGTTCAAGGGGGGAGGGGGGGGGGAGCTTTTCCAGTAGAAAGTTAAGGTCCAAAGCAGGGCTGGGTACTCTCCTTGGCAGCCTTAAGTTGTTTGCCCCTCTTAGGAACTCTGATAAGAGGGTTCAAGAAGACAGGTGGCTCAGTGTTGAAATGAGCCGAAATGGCTGTGGCAGGTATCCTAATGGAGAAGGACAAGCCTTTGTGGAGTAGACCTGCCAAGTAATCCAGGATTAGAGGCATAGAGGGCATTATGTCCTCTCCTTTAGACTGAATCAAGGAGCAGAACCTTTTTCCACTTAGCATAGGACTTCCTTGTAATGGGACTTCTGGCGTCAAGAATAATGTCCAGCACCTCTTGCTTAGGGTTGCAGGGGGAGAATTCAAGGAATAAGCCAGGCTGCAAGATTTAGGTTTTGCAGATGAAAAATCTGCCCTCCTGCTGAGAGAGCAGGGTTGGGCTCTGGTGTAGGTGCCAGGGTGGCACCGGTGATAGGCTGCGCAGCAGTGGGTACCAGTGCTGGCGTGGCCAGTCTGGGGTAAGAATTTTCCGTAGTTTGTCCCGTCTTAACTTGAGTAATACTCTTGAGAGAAGGGGCAGTGGGGGGGGGGGGGGGGGCATAGACAGAGACTGACCCACTGAAAAGAGGACATCCAATTTGCAGGCCCTGCTGTGAGGATTCCTGGTTCAGAATTTGCATGGCTAGTCTGCAGAGGGGGTAAGAATGCGTACCCCCCCCCTGATTGTTTATGTACCACATAACAGTACTTTACCATTAGTTGTCCTGGAAGAATGTCATCCTTGAAGGCTGTCAGAGCATTGCGTACAGCCAACATTTCTTTCTGATCAATATGCAGGTGCATTGACTTTGGTTCCATTTGCCCTGAATGCACTTCCCTGCCAGGTGATCCCCCCATGCATAGTCTGATGAGTCTGCTAGGGTTTGGGCGACAGAGGGTGGTGTGAAAGGTAGTCCCTTGTTGGGTGGTAGGCCTCTGCCCACCAAAGGAACTTTAAGCGTAGGCAAGGGATGATGGGAATCATTGCTTCTACATCCTGAGAATGTTGACACCATAGGCGTTTTAGAAACCACTGTAGTTTCCTCATACACAGTCTTGCATATGGAATTAGAAGAATGCAGGAGGCCATGAACCCCAAGGCTTGCAGTATTTGTCTGGCCACTTGTTTGAAGTAGGTTATCAAATGAATTAGTTTCTCTGTCGTGAGGTAACCCATCTGGGAAGTTGTATTCAAGCTTGCTCCCAGGAATATAATTTGTGGACGGTACCAGGTATGATTTAATTTAGTTTATGGTGTACCCCAGACAAGTTAGAACCCTTTGTACAAAGGCTAGACGATTCAAAAGTATGTCCTGGTTTCTGCCTGAATTAGATAATCATCCAGGTGTGGGTATATTTGAATATTTAGTAAACTGAATAATGGAAGGCGCAAAAGTTACTGATAACCAAAACACAAGCACCTCGAACCCAGTAGATAGACATGCACAGTTTTGAATATTTCTTTGCCAGCAAAATGCAATAACTGGAGCTAGGCACTTTGGCTTATCTACTGTACCCAGGGTATTCACAAAGGGCAGTGCAGAGAACTGGTGCGTGTAGCTTGCATTGAAGCGTAGGCATCTTCTGCAAGATTCCCCGATTGGGATGTGCAGGTATGTTTCTTTTATATCTAGTGTTGCCAACCAGGCATCTTTGCCTAGCATAGGAAGTAATTGGTGAAGAGTCAGCATCTTGACTTTTGGAATCTCCAAAAAGGTGTAGACAGGTCCACGATAGGAAGCCATGAAATGTCTTTTCTGGGTACCAGGAAAAGTCTCAAGTAGAAACCTTGTCCCTTTTACTCTTCTGGTACCAGCTGAATAGCCCCCATGCTTAAGTACTCGTTTTTGGGCCTCTGCCCACTGATTTAGGGGCAAGGTCCGGAGACTCGCTTGGTGTTGGCAACGTGTGGAAGTGAAATCTGTATCCCTGGGACACTATTTAAAACCCATTTGTCCTGGGTAATGAGTTCCCAATTCTTGGCATGAAGAGCAATCTTTCCCCCAAAAGGGGCAGTCAGTTGATAAGTGCTTGGAAATTTTAAAAGGAAGTCATTGAGGCAGTTTACCATAAGGGGGAGTCCATTGCTTAGTTCTGTGCATCCCCTGGGACTGAAACCTGGGGTTTTTTATGCGTCTGTTTGGCTTGAGAAGACCTGGAAGGGTCTGGAAAGGACCAATTCTTAGAGGGCCAGTGCCTACTAAATCTAGGAGGTTGAACTTGTAAAAAATCTTAATAGTTTGCATACATTTAGCTTCATCTTCCATCTTTTTAAGAACTCCCTCAAACTCCCTCAGCCTTGTTGCCAAACAAGCGGTCCTGATTTAAAGGAGCATCCAACAATTTAGCTTCAACGTGATCAGGCAAAGATTGCTCCTTAAGCCAAGCATGCCTTCTGAGCACAGACACAGTAACAGCAGCCCTGCAAGAGGCCTCTAATGAATCAAAACCACATTGCAAAGTAGGTTTTCCAATTTGTTCAGCAGACTGCATTAAATCCTGTAATTTATTTTCCACAGAGTCAGGAATCCTTTTCTGTTTCAGCAGTCCAATAACATGTTGCTGATACTTTCATATGAAACTGGCAGTTTAAAGCCCTAATGGCAAAGGATGCAGAAGTGTAAACCTTCTTACCCCATTTATCCTGCGCCCTGGAGTCTCTATCAGAAGGGGTAGGATTTTTAGCAGTAGAAGCCTTAATGCCCTTGGGCCCCTGTGAAATAGTCTCTGGATCTGCAATAGGATTTTTAAAAAGGAACTTGTGGGACTCTGGGACCCTATAATATCTGTCAGGTTTTCTGGGAGCAGGCAGCAAGGAATCAGGGGCCAAACCAGATCCCGAAAAAGTATCAACGTCTAGTACAGGAGGAATAGCAAAGGCCTATGCTGAGGTAGGTGAAGGAAATCCCTAAGCCTCTTTTTTGAATCAGAAAAAACCTGGCTTTCCCAGTGGAAATGCTCTCTGAGTAGGTTTCCCCAAAAGAAAAATCCTCAGGAGGGGAAGCAGAGGGAATGGAGTCATCTGCATCAGAATCTTCATAAAGTAGATGAGGGCAAATCCAGATCATCAGAAGAATCAGAAAATAAGAATCTTGATCAGAAGATTCATAATCAACTTCAGCCCTAGGCCTCTTAGAAGGGGGGGGGGGAAGAGTGCTGGCTACCCCTAATTAGAGTTGTAATATCTTCAGCCATTCTTGTTTGTTTATTAGGCATAGAGGCCTGAGCATGTGGCCTGGGCTTCAGTTTTTTAGACATGGTTCGAGATTTAGGCCAAGTAAAGGAGGCGTCGGTTTAATATGCAAGTCCATAGGCCTGAATACACCCTCAGAAGCCGGTGCCTGCACAGTGGCTCCGGACCCAAAGGTAGAGACATCTGCAGGTTCCATAGTTGAAGCATCTCGTGGCATACCAGACTCCGAATGAGTCTCAGTAGATGCCTGCAACTTAGAAGTAGCGGGTATCAGGGGGGTGTGAAAGCGCCTCACTGAGTACCAGCGAACTAGCAACTGGCTTAGAAGTGTCATCAGTTTTAGACCTTGGCAGCCTGTCTATCTTTGCAGTTTTTCAGAATCCTGGTAGTTGGATGGCTAACAGATGACATTTCTGGATAATTAAACAGAGAACCGAAATATTTAGAGGCGAAAATGTACAGACTGATACTGCGCAGATTAAATAAAGCACAAAACCGACAGCAAGGTACGTAGTGGTCAGGGCCTAGGCAAGGAATACAGTACAAATGAAAATCTATGAGGTATTTGCTTTCCACAAGTAATGCAATTATTAACTTACTGACATCGGTAAGGAGCAAGAAAAAGTTTCCCCAATAGGGTACTTGGCTTTAGTTGAAAACTTCGGTTCTGAAACTCGAAAACGAAAATTTCATAAGTCCGCTGTCACTTGCTAACCGCTTCTGCTTCAGGCACCGCACGGCATGAAAGACTGATTTAATGGCATCGGCTGCATGTTTTATACCCCTGACGACCTGATATCATGGAAGGGACATCAACTGATGCAGGACCCAAGACTTTGTTAATGAGGCCAACTGAAGGCAACCTGCAAGCAGATAACCCAAATGTAGTGACTGCAACTGTGAAAACACGAAGAACCTTGGATGCAGTGTGCTATCCTTTGGAAATTATTTGCTTTGAAATGGCCTTGCCCTCTGCCCCCTGTAGCAAAGCTGACTAGCAACTGGTCAGACTTTCTGAAAGGCTTAGTCCTGTCAAGGTAGAACCCGAGCTGTCTGTGCACATCCAAGGAGTGCAGGATCCTTTCCCCTTATTCTGAGGATTAGGGAAGAAAGTTGGCAAATGGATGGATCGGTTTAGAGCCACACTGGACACCACTTTAGGCATAAAGGAAGGGTTAGTCCTGAGGGAAACCCTGTCAGCATGGAAAATAATGAAGGGTTCTGCAGCCATAAATGTGCTTGTAGCTCAGACACTCTGAAGTGATGGCCAGAAGCAAGGCTGTTTTCCAAGAGAGGAATTTTAACTCTGCTGATGCTGCAGATTCAAAGGGGGGAAGTGTGAGCTTTTCCAGTACAAAGTTAAGGTCCCAAGGAGGGGTGGGTGCTCTCCTTGGTGGCCTCAAGTTGTTTTCCCTCTCAGGAACTTAAGAGGGTGGGAAAAAAAGAGAGGTGGCGCTCAGTATTAATGAGCTGAGATGGCAGAGACATGAATCTTAATGGATGAGAAGGATAGGCCTCTGTGGAGCAGCTCTGCTAGGTAATAAAGGATTTGAGGTAAGATGGGCACAGCTGTGTCCTTTCCTTGAGACAGATCTTTTCCACTTTTCAGCATAGGATTTCCTAGTACTAGGCCTGGCCTCAAGGATGACGTCCAGCACCTTTCTGCTGAGGGATGCTGGTGGTGTACTCAGGGGATAAGCCAGGCTGCAAGGTTTAAGGTTTGCAGCTGTGGATGCAAAATCTGTCCCTCCTGCTGAGACAGCAGGGAAGGTGTCTGATGTAGGTGCCAGGGTGGCACTGCTACGCAGAAGTGGGTACCAGTGCTGGCATGGCCAGTCTGGTGAATAAGGATTGCCCTTGGCCTATTCCTGTTTGATCTTGAGTAATACTTTTAAAAGGAGGAAAGGCATAAATTGAGAGGTTTTCCCATTGGTTGCTCAAGGCTGTGTTCCACAGGGCCATGGCTAACCTGCAGAGTGGGCAAGAATTACCCCCCCCCCTGCAAGTCCATAGGTTCATACTAGGCTATCTGCCCTAGGGCATTTATAAGCCTAGCCAGAATGTGTTTGGCTTTCGCCACCCATTTAAATTTATTTTGCTATGCCCTTTTTCGAAGTTAATATACTGTGCCTCTGTCTAACAGTGACACAGAAGTGATACCCGGGGTAAACCTACGATCTCCCATCCACACATCAAGATTCCTCTTGAAGAGAGTCAATGAGGGACTCTGCCTAACCTGGACTGGGATTTTATTCCAGAGTGAAAAGAGCCTCTGGGTTATGAATCTGTCCCTCCAGCATGTCCTATTTTTTCAGTGCTGAGGTTAAAGTCTCAGCTCAATGGGATTTGGATTTTCTGAGGTGCAGCATGTCCATTAATTCCGGGTTGGACATGGCTTTATACGTCAGGCACAGATTGCCTCTGAACAGGCGGTATGCCACTGAGTAGAGCTGGAGTTTCTTTAACCGGGCAGCATATGGCATCTGTTTGAGCCCTTTGATCCTCTTGGTGAGGTACTTTTGGGGTCTTTCCAGTTGCTGCAGGTGTCTGGTAAGGTACATCCCAAAAGGGGCATTGTACTCAATTATGGGCCCGATGAGGGATGAGTACAGGCACGATGACCTCCCCTGATCTAGATGTGAATCCCTTCATGATTAGGTGGGCTATATAAAATGTTTTTCTAACCACTTTGGCCACGTGGTTGTCAAATGAGAGATTGACATCAACTTGGGTCCCCAATTACTACTTCTGTACTTAATGGATTACCACCTATGTGGTAATTTGTGGGCACTTTGTTTTTGCCAAAGGGGGATGACTATACACTTTTTGGCATTTAGCTTGAGGCAATGGCTCTGGCACCAGTTGTCTGTTTCTATGAGGCCCTTTTGGAGGATGCTTGTGTCGGCTAGAGAGTTGATTATGGTGCCCAGTTTGCAGTCATCTGTGAACTTGGTCAGCCATAGTCCTTCCGTGTTGGCCTGTACCTCAGAGAAATATATACCGAACAAGAGAGGTCCCAGGACTGAGCCTTGTGGGACACCACTTGTAACTGGTTTGGAGTCTGACATGGCTTCAGCAATTCTAACCATGTGGGTTCTGTCCTTGAGCCAGTTTGCAATCCATCTAGTGACATAGGGGTTTATATTTAAGCTGGTGAGCTTATCTATAATGCCCAAAGTATCGAAGGCTTTTGCGAGGTCCAGGTAGGCTGTGTGGACCACCTTCCCCTCGTCAATGGCCTTGGTGACTGTTTCAAAGAAATCAACCAGGTTTAAGAGGCAGGATCTGCCCTTAAAGCCAAACTGGGTAGGATCCAGTATCTGTAGGTCCCCAATATCTTTGAGGTCTATGATGATCCTTTCCATAGCTTTGCAGACCGAGCTAGTCAGGCTTATGGGGCAATAGTTTCCAGGATCCGTTGAGGCACCACCTTTATGGAGAGGGACCACTGTTGCTGTACGCCACTCCCAGTAGTTTTATGTTTGGGTTTAGCTCTTCTTGGAGTTCATGGGGACACCGTCTGGTCCCATTGATGCTGCGTTTTTTTTTGGAGAGGCTCTTACCTAAGCATCTGAGATGTCAGAGGGCAGCACTTTGCTGGGATAGATATTTTTTTTAGTGGGGAGAGAAGTTTGCGCTGAACCTGTCAGCTAGGATGTTGGCAATGTCTGTGGGTTCGGTGTATTTTTTGTCATTTTGGACTAATTCTGAGCATATCTGGGAATTACCACCCAGGTTCCTAACATAACTAAAGAAAGCCTTGTGATTATCTTTAGTGTCCTGTGCAATTTTTCTCTCGAAGCTGGCCTTAAACAATTTATGAGTGCCTGTAGTTTTTTTGCCAATACTGATCAGTGATGCCTTCCCTTTTTGGGATTTTGCTCCATCATTTAGTAGCTTCTTCCTTCTATTGTATAGTTTTGTTTATGGCTGGGGTCCACCAGACAGGACGTCTGCCTTTGGAGGATTGGGTCTTGGTTTTATTTGGGATCGCATGATCCATGCATTCCTGAAGGTGTTCATAGAATGCGTTTATAAAGGATTCTGCGGTCTGGGCCGTATTTTCCACAGGCCCGGGGGCTTTGAAGGATTCCACCTCGGTTTGGAGGAGTGTGAAATTTGCTTTACAGAAGTTTTTCACTGTGGTTTTCTGGGCAGGGGGTGGGGTCGGGATGTGAATATCCAGTGAGATTAGTTTATGGTCTGATCTTACCAGTGAGGGATACACTTCTGGTCTGGAGCATAGAGTCCCCATGTTGGTGAAGATCAGGTCCAGTAGGTTTTCCCCTCTTGTGGGAGTGGTAACAAGTTGTTCCATAGCATTTGAGCTTATAAATTCTAGGTTCCTTTGGACTAGGGTGTTGGAGCTAGAGTAATGCTCCCAGTCTATGTTTGGGCAGTTGAAGTCGCCCAATATAATGGTGTTTGGAGAGACCTTCATATTTTCCAGTGTTCTCAGGAAGGCCGAGTGGGGTTCCTGGGTTTGGGAGGGTGGTCTGTAGCAGGCTATAAACTGGAAGGCAGTTTTACCCACTGTTAGTTGCACATGGATAGTCTCTGATGCTTCGTGCTTTGCCACAAACCTGGAGGTGTGGGTATGTTTGATGAATATCGATACTCCCCCTCCTTTTGTGATTCGGTCCAAGTTTTGGGGCCGTAAAGCATGGTATGAGGTATAACCTGGTAGTGCTGGGGTGCTCTCAGGAGCCCTGAACCAGGTTTCTGTTACTGCACAGATATCGATGTTCTCCATGCTAAGGAGAGTTTCAAGTGTGTGCATCTTGAGGTTTAGATTTCTGGCATTGAGTAGCATTGCTCTTAATTTCTTATCCTTTGTGATACCTATGGAGGTGGGTTTGTCTTTTGAGCCTTGCCTAAAAAAGGCACTATGGGGGTAGCAAGAGCCTTTGCCAATATCCAAAAGCCCAGGGGTGACAGGTGCAAGTCATCTCTAGCAAAGCATCGTGGCTTGTCGAGCACATCATCCCAAGCTGACAGGCATTGGATCCCCTTTGAATGACACCAGTACTTAAGCCAGTTGTTGAAATTGATCATCTTGTCTTCATATTGTGGCATCATTCTTGGTGAGGGTAAGATGCTACTCAAGGTCAGGGTCATACCGGCCTGGGCTACATGCTCAGAGAGCTCCTCTATGTCTCTCTTCATGTAGTCCAAGGAGGTACGTCTCAGGTCATTCACACCAGCATGGACAATGAGTCATATTTGTCCTTGCCTTGGAGTGACCTGAGTGCTTGTGTTATGTGGCGGATCCTAGCGCCCGACAGGCTGCTCACCGTGACCCTCTCATTGTTCAGCCTGGTGAGCGGGACGTCAGTGTGCCTGATGAGAGTCACCTATTACAAGTGTATCAGGTGTGTTTAGTCTTAAGGACTGTGACTGTTCGGCACACTGGCTTTGTGAGATGTGTTGCACGTGTTTTGATTTGGGGTAGCGGTTGCTTGGGTGTCTGCTTTGGAGGTCTCTGCTGCTTAGGCAGATCTTTATTTAGACCCTCCGAGTATGTTTTTGTGTGATTATGTGTTTGGTTTACTGTCGTGGTAGGTCTATGTGAGACTGGAATTGTAGCAAGTGTGGTTTCTTTCTCCTGACTGATTATGCCAGTACTGAGTTGAGAGCTTAGCCTCCAGTTTGGCTATATGGTTGCATCTCTCACATGTGTTGGAATATGTTGGGAGGAGGAGAGGGTTGTCTGTGTACATGAGGCAGTTTTAAAATTGTCTCAAGATTCCCAGATTCATCAGCAGGACCGGAGAGGAGATTGACAACTGACCTTTGGACATGCTAGAATAATATTGGGAATTCCTTTATAATTGAAAACAAGGGCCAGTGGGGAGTGAGGGTGTAGTGCTTTTAATTTTTTAGTGCCAACTAATTGCTTTAGTGAGCAAGTGCCAGGTAACTTAAGTACAATGTGTTACAGGTAACAAATGCAAAAACGACAAACTAACTTTATTTCAAGTGAAACAAGGAAATAAGTACAGTAAGCAATGCAGATATCACTAGTGATCCACAGAAGCGCCGAGAAGCTGAGTATTAGGTGGAATTAGTGTTCCAGGGAAATAAGCAAACAACAAGCATATAAAAAAAGCTAGTTTCAGCAGGCCTGATCTAGTCTATGCTACAGCAAACAAGGTGTACCAATTTCAGTAAGATACAGTTCAGATATTCAGGCACTATAAACCTTTAACCAGAAATTCCCAGCTCAGAAGGGCAGAGTCCAGCCTCTTCTCCCACAAGAGTGCAGACCACGAACCTTCTTAATGTAAAATAACTGGCCTGAAGCCCAAGTGCTTAAACCAGAACTAATACACTTAGACACTGGGCTCTCAATCAGCAGTTCCCAACTTAGGATGAAAGCTACCTGTCTTGCCACCACAGTGCATGCCACAAACTTCCTAATGTAAAACAACTGGTCTGAAGCCCAAGTGCTTAATCCAAAAGACTTAGAATGATAGCTACACTTTAATCAAGTTACTACCAAGCAGTAATAAATACAATTGAATACTTTAGAGAATGCCTGGATTAGTGCTCAAGTTACACAAGCAAAGCTAGATCCAGCAGGCCCGAATCCAGTCTATGCCACAGCAAAACAAGGCACACCAACTTCAGTAAGAAGCAGTTCAGATATGCATGCACTATAAGCCTTTAACTAGAAATTCCCAGCTCAGAAGGGCAGAGTCCAGCTTCTCCTCCCACAAGAGTGCAGACCACGAACCCTCAATGTTAAATAACTGGCCTGAAAGCCCAAGTGCTTAAACCAGAATTAATACACTTTTAGAATAACAGACACTGAGCCCTCAATCAGCAGTTCCCAACCTAGAAGGATGTAAGCTACCTGTTCTGCCACTACAGTGCAGACCACAAACCCTCTGTGCAAAACAACTGGTCCGAAGTCCAAGTGTTTAAACCAAAAGGCTTAGAATGAGTTACACCAAGCAGTAATAAATACAATTGGGTACTTTTAAGATGATGCAAAAGTAAAATAAAGTAGGTAGAAACACAAGTACAGTAAAAGCAGATTAATTTTTTTTTTCTGAACAAGTGCTGAGATCAAAGAAACAGATTTGAGTGCTGAAACTAGAAAACTGGCTAGTTATAAGAAAAAAAAAAAAGCTAGAAGGCTTCCCTCCAACACAGAAGGGCTTGGGGACTCAGAAGCTTACAAATAGTCTATACCACTTAACAGGAAAGACAGGAAACAAGCTTAATTATTTTTTTTTCTGTTTCCCAGACGCTCTCTTTGTACACAGTAGGAGTGCCTGAAATCAGAATACGATCTCACTGCACTCAGTTGAGTGAGCAAATGAGATGGGCCCAGGAGGAGTATCCAAACACAAATTTACAAGAGGGGCGGGCAGTTTCAAGGCCACTAAGATTAACACAAAAACAAAAACAGGGAGTGTGGGTGGGACTAACTGAAGAGCAGAGTCAAAACTTCCAGTTCAGTTAATATTCCTGCAACACAGTTAAAATCAATTTAAATACTGTATTTTTTGAAAAAAAAAGTGCAGATAAAGGTACTTAAATTCTCTTATACGTCCAGTTGAATACAGCTAGTTCTTAGCCGGCCAAAGCTGAGGTTTAAGCCATATGTACCACATAACTATGGTGTTGTCACAGTCTTTCAGGAGCTGTCCTTGAAGGATAATGTATTTGAAGGCTGTCCAGCCAGCATCTTTTTGATTGATATGCAGGGGAATTTGTTCTGGGCTCCATTTGCCTGCCATGTGAGCCCCCCCCCCCCCCCCCATGCATAGTCTGATGAGTCTGTTATCAGGGTTTGGACGGCTAGAGGTTGAGTGAAAGGAAGTCCCTTGTTATGGTTGCATGCCTCTGCCCACCAAAGGAACTCTGCCCTTTGACAAGGTACGACAGGAATCACTGTTTCCAGTTCCTAAGAATGTTGACAGCAGAGACTAAGTACCATTGAAGTTTCCTCGTATGCAGTCTTGCATATGGAAATTAGCAGAATGCTTGAGGCCATGAACCCTAGGGCTTGCAGTATTTTCCTTGCAGATAGCTGGGTTTTGGTGGCCATTAGTTTGAAATAGTTTGTCAAATGGACCTGGTTTTCTGGAGTGAGGAATGCCATTTGTGAAGTTGTGTTCAAGCTTACTCCCAGGAATACAATCTGTTGGCTGGGCACCGGTTATGATTTATTTTTGTTAATGGTGTATCCCAGTGAAGTTAGAAGTCTTTATACAAATGCCAGGTGCTGAAGTAGCAATTCTTAACTGTCAGCCTGAAATCAGGCAATGGTCCAAGTATGGGTAAATTTGAATATTTCTCTGCCTGCAGTATGCAATGGCTGGAGCCAGGTACTTTGTGAATACTCTGGGCGCAGTAGATAAGCCAAAGGGAAGCGCAGAGAACTGATGGTCCATACAGCCTGCCCTGAAACCTAGATATTTCCTGCAAAACTCCCTTATGGGGATAAGCTTCTTTCAAGTCTAGGGTGACTAACCAGTCATCCTTGGCTAGCATAGGAAGATGTTGCAGTATGAGCATTTTGGGACCACCAGAAAGTGTTGAGAATTGACAGATCCAGGATAGGGCGCCAATGGCTCTTTTCTAGACACCAGGAACAGTCTGGAGTAGAAACCCTGTCCATTTCCTTCTACTGGAACAGGTTGAATAGCCCCGACATGGAAAAGGGAAAGCACTTGCTTTTGAACCTCTGCGAACTGGTTTGGAGGAAGGACTGGCAACCCACTTGGGGTTGGCAGTGAGTGTAATTAGAATCTGTATCCCTGGGATACAATGTTTAGAACCCATCGGTCCCGAATAATGGACATCCAGCTTTTTTGCATGAAGGACAAGTTTTCCTCCTTCATTGTTTAGATATCTGCATACCCAAAGACCTTGGTGGTCTGTTGCCTTGGGTTTGGACTGAAGGCCTGGGAGTTATTGAAAAGGTCCAGAAGTACTATATACCATAAACATCCACAGCACACGATAGTCACAAACAAGAAACTTTTAATGAAGCTTTCAGGTCTACACCCTTCATCAGCATACAAAATCACAATACACTGACACATTTAAATAGAGGACCATTAAAATCACATGATCAAGCCAGCCATTCAAGGAACCACTATAAAGAAATAATTCAGTTTAAAAACATCACTTAACATCTAATAAAATTAGTTTTCATATAGTTACTTATTAAAAACATAATACATAAGTATAACAAACTGTTGCATGTATACATAAACAAATAAATACACCTGTACATTTAATATTACTATGCATTTAATGTTATAACATGTATGTATTTATGTATGTATGTATTATGTATGTATTTAAACTTTTAGTTATGTACTCACCATAACTTCAGATGTTTGGGATCCATCTCGCCTACATTCTGACTGATGGGCTCGGAGCCGATCCCTCGGCTCCGACTCGGCACGCTTATGCTATGGAGCGAGGCCTCTAATTGGCTGAGCTATCTTTATCCCAGGATGCACCACCACTAATCCCCCAGATCTTGTTTGTCCGCATTCATGCACACATGCACAACTTGTTTATATAACATTGTTAGATGTTTCAAGATGAAACAGGATTCGGACCTTCTGATATCCTCTGATCTCCAAGGAAGGGGGAAGGAGGGTGGGTTATTAGGAATGTAGGTGAGATGGATCCCAAACATCTGAAGTTATGGTGAGTACATAACTAAAAGATGTTATGTGATCCTATCTCGCCTACATTCTGACTGATGGGACAGCGTCCCTAGCACCTAAATCCCGGGTGGCTCATTGGAAAACACTCCTGAGCACTGTGGAACCAAATGAAGCTCGTCCTCTAGATGCCACATCTAATTTGTAGTGGGAAATGAAGGTGTGCGGGGAAGACCATGTAGCCGCAGCACAAATGTCACCAATAGCAAGCTTAGAATGAAATGCTACCGAAGTAGCCATTGCCCTTGTAGAATGAGCCTTGACAGAGGTGGTAAGCTCTTTGTTAGAATAAATACAAGCTTGAGTAATACAGTCCTTGATCCATTTGGCAATAGTGACCTTTGTGACAGCGTTGCCCAATTTGTTTTCTGCAAAGGGTACAAACAACTGATCTGTTTTCCTTGTTTGTTTGGTCCTATCTAAATAAAAACGTAACTGTCTGTGGACATCTAGTGTGTGGAAGATAAACTCCGCCTTGTTAGAGTATTTTGGGAAAAAAACTGGAAGCTCTAACGATTGTTGTAAGCATAAAGAAGAACAAACTTTAGGAACAAAAGAAGGGTTTGGTCTGAGGGATACTCTGTATGAAAAACCAAGTACGGGGGTTTCACTGACAAAGCTTGAAGCTCTGAAACCCTTCTGGCTGAAGTAAATCGCCACTAGAAAGGCCGTCTTCCATGATAGAAACTTTAGATCACATGTAGCTGCCGGTTCAAAGGGGAAAGAAGTCAAGGCACGCAACACAATATCGAGATCCCATGGAGGTGCAGGATGAGAAATCGGAGGTCTTAATAGAGCAGCACCTTTCAAGAAGGTCTTACACAATCTGTTGCTCATTAAAGGTGGGTCTATGGATTCATGAAAATTAGAAATTGCTGCCAATTGTACTTTGATGGTAGAAACTGAAGAGCCTTGATTGAAAAGAGAGGTCAGAAATTTTAGTACTTCTGCCACGGAAGTAGAAATGGGGTCCAGGCCCCGGAGTTGAGCCCAAATAGCAAACCTTTGCCATTTGCTAGAATACAGTTTCTTTGTAGCAGACTTGTGGGCTGAAGATATGTGCACAACATCTGGACCCAGTGTATGACTCCTGACTATCGTCGGAAGAGGAGGAGCCAGGCCGTCAATCTTAAGGTGTGTAGGGACTGGTGGAATAGTCCCGACTGATGAATCAGTAGGTCTGGGACCTGGTCCAGGAACCATGGACCTTCCAGAGCATGTTTCCGAAGATAGGGGAACCACACTTGACGAGGCCAGTAAGGAGCAATTAAGATCATCTTGCTCCCTAAGAGAGATGCCTTTTGGATCACCCTGGGGAGGAGAGGAACTGGGGGGAAGGCATAAAGCAAGCCGGTGGGCCAAGGATGGACTAATGCGTCCATAGGGCTCTTCCCCGGAGCCGGGGTTAGGGAGAAAAATTCTTTGCACTTCGCATTCAGAGGAGTCGAAGAGGTCACAACACGGAACTCCCCATTCGCTGAAAATCTGACTTGCAACTGTCATATTCAGAGACCATTCGTGAGGAGAGAGGATGGTTCTGCTCAATCTGTCGGCTATGACATTGGACTTGCCCGGTATGTGAGTAGCCACTAGGAAGCATTTGGTCGAGACTGCCCATTCCCAAACTCTCATGGCTTCTCTGCAAAGAGGATAGGATCTGGTCCCTCCCTGTTTGTTCAGGTACCAGACAACTGACATGTTGTCTGAGTGAACAGCGATTACTCCCTGAGGGAGATAATCGTGAAGGGCTTGAAGGGACAGGAGTACTGCCCTCATTTCTAGGATGTTGATATGAAGAGGAGTCTCTTCCGGGTGCCATTTGCCTTGGACTGACCTGCCCAGGGAATGCCCCCCCCACCCCATCTGGGAGGCGTCCGTGGTCAAAGTGGCCGCCGGAGGGGGAAGAACAAAGGGTCGTCCCTGATCCAAACTGGAGGGCACTAGCCACCAGCGAAGGTCCCGTTTGCAAGATTCCGTGATCCATATGAGGTGATTGAGAGGGAGTTCCTGAAAGGACCACTGAGTTGAAAGAAGCCACTGGAGGATTCTCATGTGCAACCTTGCCAAGGGAACTAGAAGAACCGTGGCAGACATGGATCCCAATAGCTGCAGGACCATTCTGGCTGGGGCTTTGGACCTGGGGAGTAAGGCTCGAACTTGATTTTGTATGGTTTGAATTCTGTCTGTAGGTAGATAGACCCGCATCTGGTTTGAGTCTATCTCTACCCCTATGAATCTTATTCTTTGAGATGGCTGCAACACAGACTTTGGCCAATTGAAGGCGATTCCAAGGGAATTGCCCAGTGATATAGTGGCTTGTAGGCTCCGCAGAAGTAGATGCTTGGAGGTGGCAGTTAGGAGCCAGTCGTCTAGGTACGGAAACACCTGGAATCTTAGACTTCTCAGGTGAGCAGTCACTACTGCCAAGCACTTGGTGAACACCCTGGGGGCTGTGGTGAGACCAAAGGGCAGCGCACGGAACTGAAAATGACTGCCTCCTAGGCTGAAGTGCAGATGTCTCCTGGACTTTTGATGTATCTTGATATGATAATACGCGTCCTTGAGATCTATGGAGCACATCCAAACACCCTTCTCCAACAATGGGAGAATGGTTTGTAGAGTGACCATTCGGAACTTGGACTTTCTGACTGAATGGTTTAGGATGCTTAGGTCCAGAATGGGCCTCAAGTCCCCGGTCTTTTTTGGCACCAAAAAGAATCTTGAGTAAGTCCCCAATCCGATCTGGTCTGCGGGGACCGGTTGGATGACTCCTTTTTGCAGCAGCTTTGAAATTTCTGAGGCTGCGGTATCCCGGTCCTGAGTGATCCCTTCCCAGGTCTTCAGGTGCTTCGAGAAACGACCCCCGACTGGCTCCGGAGCAGCACAGCCGGGCAATCCCTCAGGGACTATGAAAAGCTGAAGAGCCACGAAAGGACTCGCGGTCTCCAGCGTTGCGAGGGCCTCTGCCGCCTCTGGGACGGCGTCTTCCGGATGAATTTCCCCCTCCTCTGCCTCTGGAGGGGGAACCTTCCTGCTGAGAAGGGTAAGGCTTCTGAGATCTACGGAACCACATCTTCCCTCCTCTTTTAGCCTTGGGATAAGGCCGAAAGGGAGTGGAAAATCGTGCCCCTACGGCAGTCAAGAGTCTTACCTTCCTGTTCACAGCGGGTTAGTGTGCCTTTTACCTTGGGTCCAAACAGGGAGGACCCATCAAAGGGGGCGTCGGCAAATGAAGACTTAAAGGCCTCCGCGAAATGACACAGGCGGAGCCAGGCTTGTCTCCGTAGAGCAATGCCTGTACCCGCCGCTCTACTCGCCCCTTCGGCCGCATACGAAATGAGCCTCATGGACGAGTTCGAAATGGACGACATTGTAGCCAGCTGAGAGCCAACAGTCTGGGCCAGCTCCTCAGGCAGGTTACCCAAGAGGGTATCGGATAGCTCCTTAATCAGATCCCTCGGAAACCTCGTAAAGTGCGTCAGGTAGTTCAAGGACCTCAGTGTAAAGGCCGCTGAACTAAGGGTGCGCTTTCCGTACCGATCCATGCTCCTAGACTCCTTATTAGGAGGATGGACGGACGTAGAAGCCTCTGCTACATCTTGCTGGGTAGCAGATGCCACCAACATAGCATCTACAGCCACACCTTTCGTATGGAACTCTCTATCCGGGGGCGCCGAGAGAAATTTGTTCGGATGAGCGGGCACCGGTTCCACAGAGTCTGGGTGTTCCCACGCCCTTCGACAGATCAAATCCAAGAGCTCGTCGAAGGGCGGAGACACCCAGGAGGCGGAGGGCTGAGCCCCGAAGGCCTTCAGGAACACCGACTCATCAGCAGAGGGAGGTTTGGACTGCCAGCCGCCTCATTGTTTTAGGGCTTCCAGGATGTCTACAAAGGAGACATCATCCGAGGACGACTTGGGGGGCCCTTCTGCATCATCGAGATCAGTGTCAGATGTCGACTCATCAGGGGAGTCAACGTGCTTCCTCTTGCACGATCTCTTCCTGGGAGGTTCTTCCGAAGAGGCTTCAGAAGGACCTCCAGGAGGGGGAGAAACCCCAGCGGGGGTAACCTGAGGCCCAGGGGCTCCGCTGTCTAAAGACAGGGGGACTGCCAACGACCCAGTCTCCAAATGTTGGGAAGGAGCTGGGGAAAATGTGGAGGTAGCCAAGGAAGATTTGGCTAAAGCACTCCTCATAGCCCTGAAGGCGGGACCACCAGAATCCTGGGAGGGTCCCACCTCCGTGGCCACGACAGTGGACGGTACTCCCGTCGCCGACGCACCGAGAGGGAGACTTGGGACCGAAAGCATCAATCCCGAAGCCTCCCCCCCAGGGCCGAAGGAAGAAGTCCGTGTACTGAACTCCGACCCAAGAGCCGGAGTTGGAGCAAGGGTCGGGCCCGACCCCAACACCTCCACAGCTTCCACCAGCACAGGCTCCAACGGTGCCGAAGCTGTCGGAGGAGGAAAAACAGTAGGGGAGTGTACCATCGGCTCCGAAGCCAAATGGGCTGGAGCCGAAACCATCTTTTGGAACACCGGAGACTGGAAGAGTCGAAGGAGCACCCTGTCGATGTCCGAATCAGACATCTTGGATAATCGAGGATACCGATCGGGCCCGAACCGATTTCTCCATCGGCTCCGAAGGGCTCAGGGACCGGCTCCGAAACGGCTCAACAATTATCGGCTCCGAGGAAGGTTTCAAAGAAATTTCCCTCGGTACCGATAAGGACTTCGGCTCAGAGGGGGATGAGTCTGAGCCGATGACCCTTATCGGCTCCAATATCAGTGGAGCCAATGAGGGTGACCCGCCTCTCGATGCCCCAGCCCTCGGCTCCGAAACCAGAGGGGTCGAGGCTGGAGGCATTGAGGCAGACCGTTCCGACCTCGGCTCCGAAGTCCGTGGAGCCGATGGAGAAGTCTGCTTAGTTTTCTTAGCGGTCGGTTCTGACTGACTGGTCGGAGCCGACGCTTTCCTCTTTTTAGAAGGAGACTGAGAGGAAGATAAAGCCTCCTCGAAGGAAGGCTTGATTAATCCCTTGAGGATTAATTTGTTTTTCCTCTCCTGGAGGACTCTCGAAGAGAACGCGTGGCACACACTACACGACTCTTGCAAATGCTTAGCACCTAAGCAATAGACGCACGAGGTGTGGTCGTCCGTTAGACATTTTAAAACCACACCTCGTGCATTTCTTAAACCCGGAGGGTTTGTGTTCTTTCGACATAACTGCCTCGCCAAAGAACCAATAACAGTGAACACTATAACACTAAACTTCAGTTAAGACAGTCCAATACAACTTAAAAAAAAATTTTTTTACACTAACAGTTAACTGACCAAAGTAAAAGATAGAGGGAGTCAAGACCCTCTAACTTAAACGGGTACTTGACCCAAGCAATTACAGAAACAGTAATGTAACAGAAATATGACAGGGGAACGCCCCTCTAATTGAAACGGGAAACCTTCCCTGACTAAAAATTTTTTGAATTCAGTCACAACTACACCAAACACACTAATATATCAACAATAGCTGTTAAAACAGCTTTTGGTTTCAAAGAAAGGAAATTGTGACGGGAAAAAAGCCTAAAAACTAGTACTTAGCCCAGCCAATGTTGAGACCACGTCTATGCTTGATAGCGGCAAACGAGATCTGGGGGATTAGTGGTGGTGCATCCTGGGATAAAGATAGCTCAGCCAATTAGAGGCCTCGTTCTATAGCATAAGCGTGCCGAGTCGGAGCCGAGGGATCGGCTCCGAGCCCATCAGTCAGAATGTAGGCGAGATAGGATCACATAACATCATAATTTTTCTTTATAGTGGTTCCTTCAATGGCTGGCTTGATCATGTGATTTTAATGGTCCTCTATTTAAATGTGTCAATGTATTGTGATTTTGTATGCTGATGAAGGGTGTAGACCTGAAAGCTTCATTAAAAGTTTCTTGTTTGTGACTATCGTGTGCTGTGGAAGTTATTGAAAAGGACCAGTTTTTTTGAAGGCCAACACCCACTGAATTCTAGGTGGCTGCACCTGTAAGAAATCTTTGACAGTTTGCATAGGTTTAGCTTTTAATCCATCTTAAGAACTTCTGCTTTTGTGCCAAACCATCCTGATTTAATGGGGCATCTAGTAATTTTGCTTTGACATGGTCTGGCAAGACCTGTTCCTTGAGCCAAGCATGTCTGACCAAGGGCCTCAGTACAGACCCAGTGAAAGCAACCCTGCAAGACTCAAACCCACACTGCAAAATAGGTTTACTAAGTTGGTTTGCAGAATGCATTAACTCTTGTAAATATTTTCTGCACAACCTGGAAGTAACACCATTTTTGTTTAGTTCCATAATATGTTGTTGGTACTTCTACATGCGAAACTGGTAATTCAAAGCCCCGATGGCAAGGGTTGCAGAGGTATATACCTTCTTACCCCATCTGTCTAAAGCTCTAGAATCCCTGTCTGAAGGGGTAGGGCTTTTGGCTATAATAGCCTTAATGCCTTTAGGTCCCTGGGAAATTGTCTCTGGATCCGCAGTAGGATTCTTAGAGAAATTTGTAGTCAGGTACTCTTGTAGTACCTGTCAGGTCTTCTAGGAGTTGGTGGTGAAGTGTCAAGAGTAAGACTGGATTCCATGAAGACATGATCTACAATATCCAGGGCAGGGGGTATAGCTAGAGGCCTGTGCTGAGGCAAAGTCTTTTTTTGGACTGAGGAAAGTCCTGGCATTCCCAGCAGAAATACTCTAAGGTATACAAGGTGTCACCAAAAGAAAAATCCTCTGGAGGGGAGGTAGAGGGAATTGATTCCTATGCATCTGAATCCTCAGGTAGACAAGGGTATGTCCTGGTAATCAGAAGGGTCAGTCATTGGACTCCTGGTCTGTAGAATCAGAAATTCAATTCTTTGTCTTAGCAGGGGAAGGCTGGCGTCCCCTAATTACAGTAATAACGTCTTCAGCCATTTTAAGCATTTGTTTTTGTGGCATGGGAGCTTGAGCATGCGCTTTGGATGTCAGTTTACTACACATAGTGCGAACTCTGGGCTTGAGAAACTCTGTAGTCTTAGTTAAAAGATGTCTGTTTAATACGAATATCGGTAGGTTGGAATACACTCCGACGCCAGTGCCTGCACAGCAGCTCCAGACTCGTTCCATAGTCTAAGCATCTCGTGGCATACCGGACTCAGAATGGGTCTCAGCAGAGGCCTGCGAATCTGTAGAAGCGGGCATCAAGGGCTGCAAAGGCACCTCAGAGTACCAACAGACTGGCAACTAGCTTAACTGAAGCGTCAGCAGTTTTTGACCTATGCAGCCTTTGTCCTTTTTTGGAAGACTGGTAGTTGGATGGCTTACTGAGGCCATTTTCGAATACGGAGAACAAGAGCGAAATTATTTACCTACAAAAATGGCCAGACGACAAATGGTTCAGGCATTAAACAAGGCATAAAACCGGCAGCAAGGGACATCGTGGTCTGGGCCTAAACAGGCGATGCAGTAAGAATGAAAATCTGAGGTATTTGCTTTCCACAGGCAAGACAATTGTTAATTTTCTGACATCAGTTAGAGCAAGAAAAAAAAGAATCCAACAGGGTACTTCATTTTAGAAGACTTCAGGTTTGAAACTCGAAAAATGAAAATTTCAGGTAGCGGCTAACCGGCACTTGCGAACTGCTTCTGCTTCGGGCTCCTTCTCGGCAAGAAAGACTGATGTAATGGCATCGGCTGCATGTTTTATACCCCTGACGACTTGACGTCATGGAAAAGGCGACAGCATCCGATGCAGAAATCCCAAGATTCTGGTATTCGGGCCAACTGAGGGCTACCTGCAGGCAGATAACCCAAGTGTGATGACTGCAACAGTGAAACACGAAGATAATCTACTTGCTGCTCAAGGCAAAATGCCTGGTGCTCCTAGAGCACAGGCTGTTCCTGTTGTAAAATGATGGGATTCACACACAAAGCAGAGGGAGTCAGGGTGGAGTCTAAAGATGTAGTCTGGGGCCTCAATCCATTGGAGAGCCCTTTCCATGATATCGAATGCCGAAAAACAGAGAGCATCCCTGGGCACCATTAAGGGAACCCGGTCTCCCCGGATCCTATGTGGGAATCTGAGCCGGTCCCGAAGACGGAGCTCCGAGGAGGTGGCTGTGACCAGACAAGGTCTGAGCCAATGGAAAAAACTCCACCCCCCCAGATCTGACACTCTGGCTCAGAGCCACTCTGATCTGAACTAGTCGGATCAGACACGCTCAAGGCAGCTGCCAGTGTCGAGGAAACTGGTAAAATCTGCACTGACCCCCTGACTAGGGGAACTCTAGGATCCAAGTACTCCGAAACCAGGGGTCGGATTGGAGAAAGACACAAAAGTGTAAAGAGAGGGAGAGGGACTGGCAAGACTAATCTCCGCATCATTTTATCTATGTCAACGTCCGAGATACTGCAGGTAGACTGCGACAAAGCCATGAACTCTGACCTGGTGGGTCGAAGAACCAAAGCTATATGGCCTGGTCTCCTCCGGTTCCAGAGAAAATCTAGGAGGAGATCAGAGAAGAGAGGAGTCAGGTTGGTGCCTAGACTGAAGTCTGGTGGGAGGGCCCAGTCAGAGCCAAAAGGTCCGGGGACCTCTTTCTCTCGTCTGCCCTATGCTCTCTCTGCCCTTTCTACGCTCTCCTTCCACAGGCTTAGAGGCAGGAGGACGAGTCCCAGCCTGGGATGGAGGAGAAGCAAGGGTGGGAGTAGGAGAGGCGGTCACAGCTGCAGAAGTGGAGGCGGCCGCCTCCATGGAAGGGAGCAGGCCGTTCA
The DNA here is from genome assembly GCF_019279795.1 of Protopterus annectens. Lineage (NCBI taxonomy): Eukaryota > Metazoa > Chordata > Ceratodontiformes > Protopteridae > Protopterus > Protopterus annectens. Next base: position 394,963,252 of record NC_056744.1, read on the forward strand.
TAATAAGTTCAGCTCTACAATCTTTAAGGGCTCGCAGGTTAAAACCAACGCAAATATTGCAATTCATAGATAGATGGGCACTACCCAAACAAAGAACAGAGTGTGGCAGTCAGACGACAACAGTTTGTGGCCCCACTCAGTGCATCTTTTAAAAACTTTAGGGAGATTAGCCATACTAATCCCAAGAAACAAAAATGGATTTTTAGAAGACACTCCACTCGCTACTCACTCAGACAAGCACATAAAAGGCTGAGGGAGGAAAGTAAAAGTAAAATACAGTTGTCTACACTTACCATAAATGTAGATGTTGGAGTGTATTCACCGTTGCAGTCATTACATTTGGTTGCCCTCAGTCGGCCTGAATTCCAAAGTCTTGGGTCCTGCGTCAGTTGCAGTCTTCTCTTCCATGACATCAGGGGTATAATTGTGGGCAGCTATAAGGCCCTGCAGAACTGCAGTGGCAAAGCCTGCCCTGAACTTAAGAGTAGAGAGGCCCCGAACTTAAGAGTAGAGAGGCAAATGATCATGCTTTGTAAGTGTGAACAGAACTCAAGTAGCAGCCTCTAGAATGTCTTTGGTTGGTACTCCACTGAGAAAGGCTGCTGATGTTGCTGCAGCTCTGGTGGAATGAGACCTAATGCCCTTGGGCACAGGTTTGCCATGGTGCAAGTAGCAGAAATGAATGCAGTGGCTTATCCACTTTTGAAATAGTCCGCTTTGAAATGCTCTTTCCTTCTGATCCCGCAGCATAGGTCACTAGTAATTGCTCAGTTTTTTAGAGCTTTAGCCCTGCTCAAGTAGAGTCTTAGCTGTCTGTGTACGTCCAATGAATGCAGAATCCTTTCCCCCTTGTTCTGTGGATTTGGATAAAAGGTTGCCAGATGAGTAGTTTGGTTAACAGCCCCACTAGAAACCACTTTAGGCATAAATGAGGGATTGGTCCTCAGGGACACCCTGTCTGGGTAACAAATGATAAAAGGTTCCACAGCCATGAGGGCCTGTAGCTCTGAGACTCTTCTTGCTGAAGTAATTGCCAGGAGCAGAGCAGTTTTCCATAAGAACTTTAGGTCTGCAGTAGCAGGATGAGTTTTTCCAACACATAACTGAGGTCCCATGCAGGAATTGGTGATCTTTTGGGAGGCCTTAAATTTTTGGCCCCTCTAAGATACTGCTTTAGTAAAGGATGAGAAAAGATTGGTGGCTATGTTGTAATGAGCCGAGATGGCGGAGGCATGGATTTTTATCGATGAAAAAGATAGGCCTTTGTCAAGCATCTCAGTCAAGTATCGTAAAATCTGAATATTTGGCTCTACTGCATCAGTTCCTTGCGCTTTGTTCCAAGCACAGAATCTCTTCCATTTATGAGCATAAGATTTTCTAGTACTAGGCCTTTCTGGCTTCCAAAATGACATCCATCACAGCTTTACTGAGAGGTGTTGATTGAATAATTACATGATCAGCCATGCTGCCAGGTTCAGTGTTTGGAGCGGATTGTGCAGGATTTGATTGTTTTGCTGGGACAGTAAGTGAGGTATTTCAGTTAAGCACCAAGCTGGTAATTGAGACATGTTCCTTAGGATTGGATACCAGTATTGGTGGGGCCAGTCCGGGGCAATTGGTATCATTTTTTTTGGTTTCTCCTGTCTGACTTAGTAGTACCTTGGGAAGAAGTCAGGGGAGGAAAGGCGTAAACTGATAGGTTTTTCCAACTGAAGGATAAGGCGTCCACTTTCATGCTGAAGACTTGTGGATCTAGTTTCCACTCGTGAGGGTCCATTAGGTTTCTGCTTAAATAGTCTGTCTGCTTAAATAGTCTACCAGAATATTTTGCTTTCCTGGCAGGAATTGAGCATGAAGATGTACTTGGTAAGTCAAGGCAGTGTCCCACAGTGCCATGGCTAGTCTGCAAAAGGGGTATGAATGAGTGCCCCACCTGCTTGCTTATATACCACATCACCGTGGTGTTGTTGGTCTTTATCAGTAGTAGTCATGGATTAAGTAAGTTCTTGAAGGCTGTCAGAGCATTTTGAACAGCTAACATCGTTTTGATTGATATGCAGATGCATTTGTTTTGGGGTCCATATGCCCTGAATGCATCTTCCCGCGAGGTGGGCCCCCATGCATAATCTGATGTGCCTGTTAAGGTTTGGCTGGCAGGGGGTAGAGTGAAAGCTCATCTCATGTTCTGGTGACATGCCTTTGCCCACCACAGAAACTCCTGTTGTAGGCAGGGTATGAGAGGAATCACTGCTTCCAGACTGTGACAATGTTGACTTTCATAAACTTTTTAGGTACCACTGTAGTTTCCTCATATGCAGTCTTGCGTATGGAATCAGTAGGATGCAGTATGTCATGAATTCCAAAGCCTGCAGGGTTTGTCTTGCAGATAACTGGGTTTTTGTTGCCATCAGTTTGAAGTAGTCAGTTGCCTGTTTGTCTGGTGTGAGGAAAGTCATCTGGGCAGTTGTATTCAAGCTTGCACCCAGGAATGTTATCTTTTAAGGGGGTACCAGTTGTGATTTATTTTCGTTTATTGTGTACCCTAGGCATGTTATAAGCCTTTTCACAAACACCAGGTGCTGAAGAAGAACGTCCTTGTTCTCAGCTTGAATGAGACAGTCGTCCAAGGATAAATTTGTATACTTTGTCTGCAAAATGCAATTACTGGTGCCAGGCACTTTGTAAAGACCCTGGGCGCAGTAGACAAGCCAAAGGGCAGCGCAGAAAATTGGGTAATGCATAGAGCCAGCCTTGAAACAGAGGTATCTTTTGCACGTTTCCCTTACTGGGATATGCAGGTATGCCTCTTGGATCTAATGTTACCAGCCAGGCGTTCCTGCCCAGCATGGGAAGAAGCTGCTGTAATGTTAGCATTTTGAATTTTGGAATGTCCAGGTATGTGTTTAAAATTGATAAGTCCAGTATTGGGCCCCAGGCCTTGTCTTTTCTGGGTACCAACAACAGTCATGAATAAAAACCTTGTCCTTTTTCCTGTTCTGGTAACTGGCTGAATAGCCCCCATATCCATGAGGGACGTAACCTGTTTGTGCCTCTGCCCATTGATTTTTTGGCAGATCCATACTCTGCCAATGGTAAATGGTTGGCCGGAAGTGGAATCTGTATCCCTAGCATACTATGTTTAGCACCCACTTGTCCTGGGTTATTAACTGCCAATCTTGAGCAAAAAGTGCTAATTTTCCCCCTAAGGGTGCTGCCAAAAGGCAAGTGCTTGGTGATGGCAGAGGGAAGGCATCTGGAGCATTTCTCCCCAGGCCTCCGCTGAAAACAGGCTCTGTAGAACCTAGCCTGACTTTCCCGGTCAACAAATGATAAAAAAAAAAAAAAGGTTATTGAGACTGTTTTCTGCAGGGTTGTGATTTATCTCCTCCAGATTTGGAGTCAGAATCACCCCATTGCTTTGGCCTGTAAAAATCTTGTGCCTGGTATCTAGAACCTTTAGGGTGTCTGGATTTGCCCCTTTGAGCTCTGCTGGACACAGGAAAGGACCAATTTTTTTGTAGGTCAGTGTCTACCGAATCTTGGTGGCTGCACTTAAGACATCTTTTACAGTTTGCATAGACTTAGCTTCGTCTTCCAATGTCTTTAAAACCTCTTCTGCCTTAATAGCAAACTGAGTATCCTGCTGTAAAGGTGCATCCAGTAATTTAGCTTTAACGTGATCAGGTAAATTTTGCTCTTTTAGCCAGGCATGCCTCCTAATCACAGATCCAGTAACTGCAGCCCTGCAGGAGGCCTCTAAGAAATCAAAACCACATTGCAAAGTATGCTTTCCAACTTGTTCTGCTGCATGCAACAATTCCTGCACATTCCAAAATCATTTTCTGTTTCAGCAATCCCATAACATGTTGATACTTGGATCATATGAAACGGGCAGTTGCCAGTTTAAGGCCCCGATTGCCAAGGTTGCAAATTTATAAACCTTTCCCCATCTATCCAGTGCCCTTTAATCTCTGTCAGAGGGGGTAGGATTTTTTGCTGTTGAGGCCTTAACTCCCTTTGGACCCTGTGAAATAGTTTCAGGGTCAGCAGCAGTGTTTCTAAATATAAATAAAAATGTGTGAATCAGGGACCCTGTAATATCAGTCAGGCTTGCTGGGAGCCAGAGGTAAGGAGTCTGGAGTAAAGCTAGACTCAAAAACACATCATCCACAAAGTCTAAAACAGGAGGAATGGCTAAAGGCCTATGCTGAGGGAGAAGGAAATCCCTGAGCCTCTTGGATTGAGAAATCTAGACTCTCAGTGAAAATGCTCCCTCAAAGTATTCAAAGTTTCTCCAAATGAATAATCTACAGGAGGTGATGCAGATGGGACAGATTCCTCTGCATCAGAATCCTCATAGGGAGGTAGATAATTCCTGATCAGAAGAGGAATCAGAATAGAAACATGATCTGAAGATTCATTATCAGTGTCTTGCCTAGGCCTCTTATCAGGAGGGGGTTGGGAACCCCTGATCAAGGTAATTAGGTCTTCAGCCATTTTAATCTGTTTTTTTGGGCATAGAGGCCTGTGCACGTGGCTCATTCGTCTTTTTTTAGCTTTAGAAGTTGCCCTTGTCTGATTTTGAAGCTGGCGGTTTTATATAAAATGTTGAGGCCTGAATAGACCCTCAGAAGCCGGTGCCTGCTCAGTGGCTCCGGACCCATCCGAGGGAGCAATACTTTGAGAAACTCACGGCGTGACAGACTCCACATGGGTCTCAGTAGGGGCCTGCGACTCAAAAGTAGCGGGTATCAGAGGCTGCGAAAGCAGTTCACCGAGTACCGGCGACTGGCTTAGAAGCTTTGTCTGTTTTGGACCTCGGCAGTCTCTTGGTCCTTTTCTTTGCTTTTTTTTGTGTACTCCACTAGTCGGACTGCTATCAGACAACATTTCAGGGTAGTTAAATCTGTTTCCAAAATACTTTGAGGCAAAAATATACAGACGCTTAATGCGTTGGTTAAATCTAGCACAAAACAGACAGCCAGGCACGTTCTGATCAGGGACTAGGTAAGGAATACAGTACAAATGAAAATCCTTATGAGGTATGAGGTATTTGCTTCCCACAAGTAATACAATTAACTTTTTCTGACATCGGTATGGAGCAAGAAAAAAAAAAAAAAAAAAAAAAAAAAAAAGTTTCCCCAAAGGTACTTAGCTTTAGTGAAGACTTCGGTTCTGAAACTCAGAACTCTAATATTTCAGGAGTCTGCTGACCGGCACTTGCAAACTGCTTCTGCTTCGGGCACCGCGCGGCAAGAAAGACCAAATAAAAAGGTGTCTGCTGCTTGTTTTATACCCCCGACGACCTGAAGTCATGGAAGAGAAGACAGCAACTGACGCAGGACCCAAGACTTTGGAATTCAGGCCGACTTGAGGGCAATCTGCCAGCAGATTACCCAAATGTAATGACTGCAACAGTGAAACACGAAGAACATCTACAAAACTACCTGAAAACTTTAGTACCTACACTCGACGCACCAGCGAGGGGGAGGAAGGGAGAAAACCTACACTACCAGTACACACACTAAACACTAAAAAAAAGCTTCAAAAAACCTACTCAACCTGGATCTCAAGAATCACGATGCATTGGAAGCCATGGCAAACGAGATCTGAGGGTTGGAAGGTAATGGTGGCACACTATGGGGAGGAGCTTGGAGCAGATGCTTGTGAAGTTCCCAGCTCGGATCCATTATGGATCAGATACTCACATGAAAATCAGATGAAGTAAACTACTTCAGATCACAGCTTCACAGTCAGGCATAGCAGTCAAAACACCTCCATATTTAGATAGAAGAGCAAGCACATGCTTGATCACATGGCTCTGAAAGTCAGGGTGGCCAATGTATATACCCCCCACCCAATATGTCCATTGGCTTATCTCTGTTAGAAGGAAGACATTTGGAAGAGAATGTGGAAGGTTTATAAACAAAAATGACTGCAGGGTCAGAGGTAGGATTTTTGTTTATGCAAGAACATTTGAGCCTAGGGCACCTTGAAAAAAACTTGTCAATTATTTATTTATTTATTTATTTTTTTTTAAGAAGCAAATGGCTGTGACTCAGGAGCCTGGGAAGCAGCAGAAAGTTTAGCCTGGGGTAGTCCATCTCTAAAAGTACATACCTCTTTTTGACTTCAGACATTTGGGAACTATCCCACTGAAAATTTTTAACAAAGCTCTTCAATGGGAGAAGCCAGAGAAAAGTACAGTTTTGTACCTACCATAAATGTAGATGTTCGAAGATCCACATTGCTGCAGTCATAACCTGTGGGTAGTCCGCTGTCCTCGGTCGGCCCGAATCCCAAAGTATTAGGCTGGCGTCTGTCACGGTCGCTTAGATCTGACGTCAGTACGCCTAGGTACTAAAGCGCATGACCGACGTCATATCCCCAGTCTTTCTTGCCCCAGATGTCAGAAGGCCCTAAAAAGAAAGGCCATAACTAAAAAACAATATTTACAATCCAAAACACACAACCACCCTAAACTACAGTGGGGAAAGAGGGAGGGTAAATTGGACTGCAGCAATGTGGATCTTCGAACATCTACATTTATGGTAGGTACAAAAAGTACAGTTTTGTACCTACCATAAATGTAGATGTTCGAAGATCCACATTGCTGCAGTCCTTACATATGGGTAGTCCGCTGTCCTCGGTCGGCCCAAATACCAAAGTATTAGGCTGACGTCGGTCAAGGCGCTTAAAACTGACATCAGGACGTCAGGGTACAAAAGCGCATGACCGACGTCATTTCCTCAGTCTTTTCTTGCCCCAGATGTCAGAAGGCCCTAACAAGAAAGGCCACAGCCAAAAACCAGCAAAAAACTAACCAACCACCCATGCAATAACCATATTTACAATATGTACAACACAAACCACACCACCACCTTCAACAACAGAGGGGAAGGAGGGAGGGTATGACTGCAGCAATGTGGATCTTCGAACATCTACATTTATGGTAGGTACAAAACTGTACTATGTTCTTCATCTCACATTGCTGCAGTCCTTACATATGGGTAGAATCCCAAAGCAGAGGTAAGGGAGGATGGCAAAACTATAAAGCAGTAGGAGCTGCCAAAATGCCCTGTAAAATTGCAGTGGCAAATCCAGCCCTAGATTTAGAGTAAAGTGGAAGGTGGTAATGCTTAGAAAAGTATGCACTGAACTCCAAGTAGCTGCTTCCAAAATATCTTTAGTAGCCACCCCTTAAAAAAGCTGTAGAAGTGGCAGTAGCCCTAGTGGAATGAGGCCTAATCCCAGCTGGAATCTCCTTACCATGATGGGAGTAACAGAAAGCAATACAAAACCCAATCCACTTAGAAATAGTTTGTTTTGAAACAGGTTTGCCCTGAGAACCCAAAGCAAAAGAAACAAACTGCTGAGACTGCCTGAACCCTTTAGTTCTGCTCAAATAATATCGCAACTGTCTGTGTATATCCAAAGTGTGCAAAATCCTTTCCCTTTATTTTGGGGTTTGCATAAAAAGTAGGCAAATGAATAGTTTGGTTTAAAGCCACACTAGAAACCACTTTAGGCATAAAAGAAGGGTTAGTACGAAAGACACCCTATCCTTGTGGAAAATCAAGAAAGGCTCAACTGCCATAAGGGCCTGTAATTCAGAAACCCTTCTCGCAGAGGTAATGGCCAACAAAAAAGCAGTCTTCCATGATAAATATTTCAACTCTGCCGATGCTGCAGGCTCAAAAGGTTGTAGAGTGAGTTTCTCCAACACAAAATTGAGATCCCAAGCAGGAGTAGGAGCTCTACGTGGGGGTCTTATATTCTTTGCCCCTCTAAGGAATTGCTTAAACAAAGGCTGAGAAAATAATGGTGGGTCACAGTCATAGTGAGCAGAAATTGCTGCAGCATGAACCTTTATAGAGAAGGACAAACCTTTGTCCAATAACTCAGTAAGGTATTGAAGCGCAACACTTAAATTAAGTGTAGAAACATCAAAGTCCTTTGCTGTACTCCAAAATAAAAATCTCCTCCATTTATCTTCGTAAACTTTCCTTGTACTAGGCCTTCTGGCCTCCAAAATAACATTCAAAACTTGCTGTGGAAGCTGAGACCCTCCAGGGTTTAAAACAGAATATGCCAGGCTGTCAGATGTAGAGAATGAAGTTTGACATTGAGTAAATGACTGTTCTCCTGAGACAGCAGATGAGGAATCGAAGGCAAAGGCCATGGAGGCTCCTGTACCAGACTTCTCAGTAATGGGTACCAGTGCTGTCGAGGCCAATCTGGAGCTATTAAAATCATGTTTGGCTTGTCCTATCTGACCTTCAGCAGTACCTTTGGGAGGAGAGGCAGAGGTGGAAAGGCATACACGTGAAGATTGCTCCAATTGAATGATAGAGCATCCACTTTCCAAGCTGTGGGATGAAACCTTTTTGTGCAAAACTTTGGCAGCTGGTAATTCAGTGGAGAAGCGAACAGATCTATGTCTGGAGTTCCCCATAACACTGTCAATCTCTGAAATACATGAGGATCCAATTTCCACTCGTGGGGATCCATAATTGTCTGCTCAACACATCTGCTAAGGAGTTCTGTGCTCCTGGCAGAAACCTTGCCTGAAGATTTAGCTGTAAACTGAGAGCAGTCTCCCACAAAATCATTGCTTGCCTGCATAGAGGATAAGAATGCGTTCCCCCTTGCTTGTTGATGTACCACATGACAGTTGTGTTGTCTGTTTGAATAAACACCTGCCCTGGAAGTAAAAAATCCTTGAAAGCTATCAATGCAAATTGGACTGCTAACATCTCCTTCAAGTTGATATGTAGATGTTGAAGTCTGGCAGGCCACGTGTCTTGTACCCATTTTCCATTTAGATGAGCTCCCCAAGCTTTGTCTGAGGCATCTGTTAAAATCTGACTCGCCTCTGGCCGGGTCACAGAGAGTCCCTTGTTTAGGTGACATTCCTGAGCCCACCACAAAAATTCCTTTTGAATGCAAGGTATTATCTGAATGACAGTGTCCAAATCTTGGCAGTGCTGTGTCCATACATTCTTGAGATACCACTGTAGCTTCCTCATATGCAGTTTGGCATTGGGAAGTACCAGAATACAAGATGCCATGAACCCCAAGGCTTGAAGGACTGTCCTTGCAGTCAGCCTGGACTGACGAGACAATTGGTGGAAGTAAAGAGAAAGTTTCTTTTGTTTGTCCGGGGTCAAAAAGGCCATCTGGGATGCTGTATTCAGTCTCACACCCAGAAAGCACATGTCCTGAGAGGGTACTAGACTGGACTTTATTTTGTTCACAGAATACCCCAGGCATCTTAACACTGCCATCACATACTGTAAATGATGAAGAAGTTCGTCCTTTTCTTGAGCCAGAATCAGGCAATCATCCAAATAAGGATAGATTTGTATTCCTCTTAGCCTGAAGAAAGCTACCACTGGAGCCAGAACCTTCGTGAACACTCTGGGCGCAGTAGATAAGCCAAAGGGCAATGCAGAGAACTAATAATGTGAAGTCCCAGCCCGAAAACGCAGATACTTCCTGCAACTGGGCCTGATAGGAACATGAAGGTAAGCTTCCTTGAGGTCCAGAGTCACCATCCAGTGATCTTTGCCCAGCAGAGGTAAAAGCTGTTGTAACGTCAACATTTTGAACTTGGGAATGTCCAGATATGTGTTGAGGATAGATAAATCCAAAATTGGTCTCCACGTGTTTGTTTCCTTTCTTTGGTACTAGAAACAGGCGAGAATAAAATCCTAGGCCCACTTCTGGCAGAGGGACCGGTTGTATGGCCCCTATTTAACGTAGTAGAGAAATTTGTTTGTGAGCCTCTAGTCTTTGCTGAGGAGGAACGTCCGGCATGCCTTTGAAAGGAGGCAAGGTATGGAAATAAAACTTGTAACCCTGGTGTATGATATCCAATACCCATTTGTCTTGGGTAATTAACATCCAATTTTCCTTGAAGAGTGCTAACCTTCCTCCCAAAGGTGCTGCCAGGCAAGAAGGATCTGGCAGCTGAAAAAGTAGGTCATTGGGCCTGTTTATGAAAGGACTGGCCCCTGCCCTCACCCGAAGATTGTGCAGGTGAACTCCCTGTTCTAGGTCTGAAAGAACTCTGAGCTCTGCCCCTACCACGTCTAGATCTACCCCTAGACCTACCACGTCTAGATCTACCCCTAGACCTACCACGTCTAGATCTACCCCTAGACTGAGAATCATAAGAAGGATACGTCCACCCCTTAGCAGGCCAATTCCTACTAAACTTCGGAGGCTGAACTTGCAAAAAATCTTTAACAGCCTGCATAGACTTAGCCTTGTCTTCCATTTTCTTCAAGACTGACTCCACAGGTGAACCAAACAACACATCAGACTGCAAAGGAGCATCCAAAATCCTTGTCTTAACATGGTCAGATAAAGTCTGATCCTTCAGCCAGGCGTGCCTGCGAAGAACTGAGCCAGTGGCAGCCACCCTAGACGAGGCCTGCACAGCATCAAAACCACACTGTAATGAATGCTTACCCACCTGTTCAGAGACATGCACCAAATCTTGTAATTCTTTACACTCAATGCCCTCCGCCAGAGCATCCACCTTAGACTTCAATTGAGAAAGAAGAAAGTTTTGATATTTCAACATATGAAACTGGCAATTCAAAGCCCTCATAGCTAAGGTAGAAGATGTATAGACCTTCTTTCCCCATCTATCCAAAGCTCTGGCTTCTTTATCTAGAGGAACCGGATTTTTACAACAGAGGCCTTGACACCCTTAGGTCCCTGACTAATAGTTTCTGGGTCCGCCTAGGACTCTTATAAAGATATTTATGAGCCTCAGGCACCCTGTAATACCTATCCGGTTTAACAGGAGCAGGAGGCAGAGAATCAGGATTAAGTGAAGCCTCTGCAAACACATCTTCCACAACATCCAGAACAGGGGTATAGCCAAGGGCCTATGCTGGGGTAACAGCAAAAACTCCCTAAGCCTTTTCCTAGAATCAGAGAAGTCCTGACCTTCCCACTTAAAATGTTCCCTCATAGAATGAAGTGTCTCTGAAAAAGAAAAATCCTCTGGAGGGGAAGCAGAAGGAGTGGAATCATCTGCATCAGAATCAGAATAAGGAGAGTACTCCTGCAAGTCTTCAGCTGAAGACTCAAACATCCGAAGCCTGCTCAAAACTTCCCAACTCTGGCTCCACCCTAGGCCTCTTATCAGGAGGGGGCAAAGAAGCTCTAATCAGAGTAATCAAATCTTCTGCCATCTTAAGCATGTGCTTCTTAGGCACAGACCCTGCTGAACTAGGAGTGACACCAACAGAAGCTAAAACTGGCCTGCCTCTGGGAGAAGCCTTGGAAACAGAAGGAGAAGGCCTAACCACCCTAGGAAGGGAGGGGAGTACAGTAACTTGAGAAGCCCCTTCAGCCTGACCTGCCTCCTGAGAGACCACCTCCTGCAAAATCAAAGTCTCCCCCTGAGACTCCAGAGAAGTCTCCGTCGGAACCACCGGTTCCACTGAAGCCTCTAAAGAACCGGCGTCCGGAACGGATGACTCATCTTGCCTGGGTCTAACTGCTTTGTCTTTGCGCTTCTTCGCAGAAGCGGGCGCCGGAGAATCCGACGGCATATTATAATTGCACCGCTTCCCAAAGACCAGCCTAGCACAATCTAACCTTCGCTTAATAGTGCGTTTATTGAACCTAGCACAAAAGCGACACCCAACAACGTCATGCTCAGGCCCCAAACAAGGAATACACAAAGAATGATAATCCCTATGCGGTATCTGTTTCCCACAAGAAATACAGTTATTCACTTTTTCTGACATCCGGTAAAACACAGAGGCAAGAAAACACCAAAATATTCCCCAACGGGGTACTTAGCCAACTTCCAAATTCGAAAAATGTCAGAACGCCGAACGGCACTTGCAACGCTGCTTCTGCATCGGACCATGCGGCAAAAAAGACTGAGGAAATGACGTCGGTCATGCGCTTTTGTACCCTGATGTCCTGATGTCAGTTTTAAGCGCCTTGACCGACGTCAGCCTAATACTTTGGTATTCGGGCCGACCGAGGACAGCGGACTACCCATATGTAAGGACTGCAGCAATGTGAGATGAAGAACATCTGTACTATGTTCTTCATCTCACATTGCTGCAGTCATAACCTGTGGGTAGAATCCCAAAGCAAAGGTAAAGGGAGGATGGTAAAATTATAAAGCATTGGGAGCTGCTAACATGCCCTGTAAAACTGCAGTGGCAAACCCAGCCCTAGATTTGGAATAAAGGGGGAGATGGTAATGTTTAGAAAAAGTGTGCACTGAACTCCAAGTAGCTGCCTCCAAAATATCTTTAGTAGCTACACCCCTTAAAAAAGCAGCAGAAGTGGCAGTAGCCCTAGTGGAATGAGGTCTGATTCCAGCCAGAATCTCCTTACCATGATGAGAATAACAAAAAGCAATGCAATGGCCAATCCACTTAGAAATAGTTTGCTTAGAAACAGGTTTCCCCTGAGATCCCAAAGCAAAAGAAACAAACAACTGTTGAGACCGTCTGAACCCTTTAGTTCTGCTCAAATAATAACGCAACTGCCTGTGAATATCCAAAGAATGCAAAATTTTTTCCCCTTTATTTTGGGGGTCAGCATAAAATGTAGGCAAATGAATAGATTGGTTTAAGGCCACATTTGAAACAACTTTAGGCATAAAAGTAGGGTTAGTACGTAGGGATACCCTATCCTTATGAAAAATCAGAGGGGCTCAACTGCCATGAGAGCCTGTAATTCAGATACCCTTCTAGCAGACGTAATGGCCAACAAAAAAGCAGTCTTCCAAGACAAAAACTTCAACTCAGATGTAGCTGCAGGTTCAAAAGGAGGTAAAGTGAGTTTTTCCAACACAAAATTGAGATCCCAGGAAGGAGTAGGAGCTCTACGTGGGGGTCTTATGTTCTTTGCCCCTCTAAGAAATTGCTTAAACAAAGGATGAGAGAATAATGGTGGGTCACAATCATAGTGAGCAGAAATGGCTGCAGCATGAACTTTTACAGAGGAGAAAGACCAACCTTTGTCTAGTAATTCTGTAAGATACTGAAGAGAAACACTCAAATTAGGTACTGAAACATCAAAGCTCTTTGCTTGGCTCCAAAGAAAAAAATCTCCTCCATTTATCAGCATAAACTTTCCTTGTACTAGGCCATCTGGCCTCCAAAATAACATCCAAAACTTGTTGAGGAAGCTGCGACCCTCCAGGGTCTAGAACCGAATATGCCAGGCTGTCAGATGCAGGGACTGTATCCTTACATTGAGGAAATGATTGCCTGCCTGGGACAACAGGTGTGGAACTGATGGCAAAGGCCAAGGAGGCTCCCGTACCAAACTCCTCAGCAGCGGGTACCAGTGCTGACGTGGCCAATCTGGAGCTATTAGAATCATGGAGGGCTTGTCCTGTCTGACCTTCAAGAGCACCTTGGGAAGGAGAGGCAGAGGAGGAAAGGCATAGACGTGAAGATTGTTCCAACTAAATGATAGAGCATCCACTTTCCAAGCTTTCGGATGAAACAGCTTTGTGCAAAACTTTGGCAGCTGGAAATTTAGTGGGGAAGCGAACAGATCTATGTCTGGAGTCCCCCAAAACACTGTCAACTGTCGAAATACATGAGGATCCAATTTCCACTCGTGGGGATCCACCATCTGTCTGCTCAAAACATCCGCTAAGGAGTTCTGTGCTCCTGGCAGAAACCTTGCCTGAAGAGTGAGGTGCAAACTGAGAGCAGTCTCCCACAAAATCATAGCGTGTCTGCAAAGAGGGTACGAATGGGTTCCCCCTTGCTTGTTGACGTACCACATGACAGTTGTGTTGTCTGTTTGAATCAACACGTGTCCTGGTTGAAGTAGATCCTTGAAAGCCATCAATGCAAATTGGGACTGCTAACATCTCCTTCATGTTGATATGTAAATGTTGAAGTCTGGCAGGCCACGTGTCTTGAACCCATTTTCCATTGAGGTGTGCTCCCCAAGCCTTGTCTGAGGCATCTGTCGTTAAGATCTGACTCGCCTCTGGTCGGGTCACAGAGAGTCCCTTGTTTAGGTGACATTCCTGAGCCCACCACAAAAATTCCTTTTGAATGCAAGGTATTATCTGAATGACAGTGTCCAAATCGTGGCAGTGTTGAGTCCATACACTTTTGAGATACCACTGTAACTTCCTCATATGCAGTTTGGCATTGGGAAGCACCAGAATACAAGATGCCATGAACCCCAAGGCTTGAAGGACTGTCCTTGCAGTCAGCCTGGACAGGAGAGAATTGCTGGAAGTAAAGGGTAAGATTTCTTTGCTTGTCCGGGGTCAAAAACGCCATCTGAGAGGCTGTATTCAGTCTTACACCCAGAAAGCACATGTCCTGAGAGGGTACTAGACTGGACTTTATTTCGTTCACAGAATACCCTAGGCACCTTAACACTGCCATAACATACTGAAGATGGTGAAGTAGCTTGTCTTTGTCTTGAGCAAGAATCAGGCAATCGTCCAAATAAGGATAAATTTGTATTCCTCAACCTTAAGAAGGCTATCACTGGAGCCAGAACTTTTGTGAACACCCTGGGCGCAGTAGATAAGCCAAAGGGCAATGCAGAGAGAACTGATAATGTAAAGTCCCAGCCCGAAAACGCAGGAATCTCCTGCAGCTGGGCCTGATAGGAATATGAAGATAAGCCTCCTTGAGATCCAGAGTTACCATCCAGTGATCTTTGCCTAGCAGAGGCAGAAGTTGTTGCAAAGTCAACATTTTGAATTTTGGAATGTCCAGGTAAGTGTTGAGAATAGACAAATCCAGAATTGGCCTCCAAGTGTTTCCTTTCTTTGGTACAAGAAACAGGCGAGAATAAAATCCTAGGCCCACTTCTGACGGAGGGACCTGCTGGATAGCCCCCATGTGTAGAAGTAAAGAAATCTGTTTGTGAGCCTCCACCTTTTGCTGAGGAGGAACGTCTGGCATGCCTTTGAAAGGGGGCAATGTGTGGAAATAAAACTTGTAACCTCTGTTTATGATGTCCAGCACCCATTTGTCCTGGGTGACTAAAAGCCAATTTTGCCTGAAAAGTGCCAACTTTCCTCCCAGAGGAGCTGCCTGACAGGAAGGATCGGGCAGCTGAAGATGCAGGTCATTGGGTCTGTTTACGAAAGGACTGGCCCCTGCCCTCACCTGTAGACTGTGCAGGGGAACTCCACGTCCTAGGCCTAAAAGAACCCTGTGCATGAGCTCTGCCCCTACCGCGTCTAGATCTACCCCTAGACTGTAAATCAGAAGGGTAAGCCCATCCCTTAGTAGGCCAATTCCTGCTAAACTTAGGGGGCTGCACCTGCAAAAAATCCTTAACAGTCTGCATAGACTTAGCTTTGTCTTCCATTTTCTTCAAGACTGACTCCACAGGAGAACCAAACAAAACTTCAGACTGCAGGTGAGCATCCAAAATAAGAGCTTTAACATGCTCTGACAAGTTCTGATCCTTAAGCCAGGCGTGCCTACGAATAACTGATCCAGTGGCAGCCACCCTGGAAGAGGCCTGTAAAGCATCAAAACCACACTGCAAAGAATGCTTACCCACCTGATCAGAGGCATGAACCAAATCTTGTAATTCTTTACACTCTATGCCCTCTGCTAAAGCATCTACCTTAGATTTCAACTGACTAAGGAGAAAATTCTGGTACTTCAGCATATGAAACTGGCAATTCAAAGCCCTCATTGCAAGAGTGGAAGAGGTATACACTTTTTTACCCCACCTATCCAAAGCTCTAGAGTCTTTATCCATAGGAACTGGATTCTTTACAACAGAAGCCCCGACACCCTTAGGTCCCTGGCTAATAGTTTCTGGGTCAGCCCTAGGGCTCTTGTACAAATATTTATGAGCCTCTGGCACTCCGTAATACCTATCTGGCTTAACCGGGGCAGGAGGCAAAGAGTCTGGATTAAGGGAAGCCTCAGAGAAAACATCCTGCACAACATCCAAAACAGGAGGTATAGCCAAGGGCCTATGTTGTGGCAAAAATAGGAATTCCCTAAGTCTCTTTCGGGAATCTTGAGAAATCCTGACCTTCCCATTTAAAATGTTCCCTCATAGAATGCAGGGTTTCTGAAAAAGAAAAATCCTCTGGAGGGGAAGCAGAAGGACTAGAATCCTCTGCCTTGAATCAGAATAAGGAAAATCCTGAATGTCTTCAGTCAAGACTCTGAGTAATCTGAAGAGTGTTCCAATCCTTCCACCTCTGGCTCCACCCTAGGCCTCTTATCTGGAGGGGGCATAGAACCTCTGATCAAGGAAATCAAATCTTCTGCCATTTTAAGCATGTGTTTTTTAGGTACAGAACCTGCAGAAGTAGGACTGACGCCAGAGGAAGACAAACCAGGCCTGGCCTTGGAAGGTACCTTACAGACAGAGGGAGAAGGCCTAACCACCTTATGTAAAGAAGGGATAACAGCAACCTGAGAGGCCCCCTCAGCCTGACCAGACTCCTGAGAGGCCACATCTTGCAAAATTAAAGGTTCCCCCTGAGACTCAACTGAAACCTCAGCTGGATCCACAGATTCCACCGTGGTTTCTAAAGAACCGGCGTCCGGAACGGACGACTCATCCTGTTTAGATTTTACCGATTTCTCCTTACGCTTCTTAGCGGTAGCGGGCGTCAGAGGATCCGACGGCATTTTATAATTACACCGCTATCAAGACAAGCCTAGCACAATCTAACCCACGTTTAATGGTGCGCTTATTAAATTTAGCACAAAAGCGACACCCGACTACGTCGTGCTCAGGCCCCAAGCAAGGAATACAGAGAGAGTGGTAATCCCTATGAGGTATCTGTTTCCCACAAGAAATACAATTATTCACTTTTTCTGACATCCGGATTAAACTGAGGCAAGAAAAGACAAAAATATTCCCCAACGGGGTACTTAGCCCAACTTGGTTTCGGTCTGAAACTCAGAATACGAAAATTTCAGGACGCCGAACGGCACTTGCAAACGCTGCTTCTGCTTCGGACCATGCGGCAAGAAAGACTGGGGATATGACGTCGGTCATGCGCTTTAGTACCCAGGCGTACTGACGTCAGATCTAAGCGACCGTGACCGACGCCAGCCTAATACTTTGGGATTCGGGCCGACCGAGGACAGCGGACTACCCACAGGTTATGACTGCAGCAATGTGAGATGAAGAACATCAGTACACTCTCTGGCTGGCCATACTGTAAAAGGGGAATAGATTTAAGATTATGCCAAGGACTCTTCCACAAAATACAACATCACATCATCAGAAGTCAAGACTCCCCAAGCCTTTTAGGAGAATGAGAAAAAGGTACAGTAGAAAGTATAGACAACTGTGGGGGTGGGGGTTAAGACCATAATGGCCTTGAAAAGACCTCGGAGTGAAATCCTGCCACCGTTTATGGGGATTCTTGGTCACAGGAGCTACACGCTTTGACTAACAAGCTAGGTGGTTCAGAGCCCTGCCAGACTGAGGGAACTAGGAATTTCCTCCCCATCAAGTATATAGGGAAT